>NC_052665.1:25242500-25542500 GCF_016802725.1 Solenopsis invicta
TCGCATTGACCCTAACAAAACTTTGCTGTCGTGCCATTCAAATTCTAGTTGACCAAAAAAGTTGATCAACCATATCAATTGAAAAAGGAGATTTCAAACTTTTTTTCAAACTTTCTTGGTCCGAACCTCCTATCTCATTCTGTCTTCATAGCAAGCGTTCAAAACTTCATATGGGGTCTCTCAGACCCACTTACGTGTTTAAGGGTTAAGGGACATTTGGTCAATTTTGAATATCTGCTTTCCTCCTTCCGCTGTTTCTTTAAAAGTAAGGAGGTGTTTTGTTTCCAAACATTTTCATAGTTTGACGCACTCCACGGGATAGGATAAATTTTTTTCGCAAATGTCACGATAACCATCGTAAAATTTGGAGTTTTCCCTGCAAATTAAAAAAAAATCAGGTTTGTATAATTTTTTTGAGGAGTTAGGTTATTAAAATTATGTATGCATTTTTGTCAGTTACAGCCAGCATTACCCGAATTTTGATTTGTCTCATTGATGATAAAGCGATCTTCTCCAGCTGACATTCGTCTTCGACTTTGTCCTTTTCTTCAACAAAATCCATCTGTTTCTTAATAACGAATCCAAACTCAAGAGATAGAGGATCGATGAACACTTGTAACATAACTACGGTATTCTCCTTGTAACGTAACTTTGATTCAATCTTTTCAAAAGAGCAATGATTTGCCCACATTGAATTTTGTTCAAACTAAGCATTGTTACGATTTGATCGTTTGATTCTTGAGTAAAGAATAAGTTTACGCTTATATAGAATTTTGGTATTTACAGTTTTTGCATGTTTCAGAGAAACGCTGTGAAATATAGCGATTTACATTGATTCCTATAAACACCAAAACTCTATATAAACGTAAACTTATTCTTTACTGTATCACTCAAGAAGCAAACGATAAAGTTGTAACAATGCCTAGTTTGAACAAAATTCAATGTGGACTAATTATTACTCTTTTGGAAAGATTGAATCAAAGTCATGTTGCAAGGAGAATAGGTGTTCATCAATCCTCTATTTCTCGAGTTTGGGTTCGTTATCAAGAAACACGCGGATTTCGTCGACGAAGAAAACAAAGTCAAAGACAAATAACGTCAGCTAGAGAAGATCGCTTCATCATCAATGAGAAATTAAAATCCGGGTAATGCTAGCGGTAACTGACAAAGATGCGTACATAACTTTGATATATCCTAGATCTTCGGAAAAAAAAAATCGTACGAACCTGACTTTTTTTAATTTGCAGAGAAAACTTCAAATTTTACAATAGCTATCGTGACATTTGTGAAAAGATTTATCCTACCCCGTGAAGTATGTGCTCAAACTATGCAAATGTTTGGAAACAAACGTCCTTACTTTTAAAGAAACAGCGAAAAGCAGAAATCCAAACTTAACCAAATGTACCTTAAAATAAAGACTTTAAGCTCTAAAATGGAAAAAAAAACTTTCAAGTACAATAATTTTTACAATAAAGTTATGATTATTTAAAGTTGTACAAAATTTTGGTATAAATGAATGTTGCAATAATCAGCAGGAGTGACAAATTAACTTATCTGCACCTTACACACAGTGCAAATATAATACTTATCTGTATTAGCATAGTTTGTTTTGTAGGAGAGATAAATTTGCTATCAAACAAATGAGCAAGATTTTCAAATGCTGATGGTCGATTTTCTAAATATCCGGATTTGTACCATATTAACAAGCATATTTCAATAATTTAAAGAATCGCGGCGAAAAGAATAGATTATGTACTTATAATTGCAACTTGATTATATTGTTTCTCAAGTGGAGATTAACATCATAATCATTTAGCAGCACGTATATCTTAAAAATGATTTAATATATCAAAAGTTTTATACAAAAGTTATCTCTACAATAAAATTATCTCTATTCATTTTCGGCAATAATATTTTTTAAAAATAATTTTTGAAAAGAAATTTTTTTAATAATTATTAAAAAAAATATTATTAACAGAATGGAATAAAAGTAATTTTATGACGAAACTTTTGTATAAAACGTTTTCAAATATTTTAAATTTTTTAATATCTTAGTTTTTGAGATATAACAAAAAAGCTGAAAATTGCTTTGCACAAGAGAGGTGTTTATACCCATTAAAACCGTTTATAGGCAGTAATTAATATTTACTAAATTTATCTATTTATGTAATCTATATATATATATATATATCTATATATATATATATATATATTTCTGATTTTAATGAAACGTGTGTGCGTGTGTGTGTGTGGGGGTATGTGGGTGTGTGTGTGTGTGTATGCGTGTGTAAGTGTGTGTGTGTGTGTGTGCACGCGCGTGCGTGTGTGCTGAACCTTTGACTATATAAATATGGCTCTTTTAGGCTGTAAGAAACATCTACAGCGCCATCATCTCCTAAGCGACGATTTCCAGTATAAAATAACATATGGTGTGGTGGGTGGCTTTTATACGCGACAGTAATAAACATTTGTGCGATTGAGTGATATAATACAATGGTAGTATATTGTTTTATAAATGGTTGTAAATCAACCAAATATAAAAGTGTAAAGGAGAAACACATTCCTGTACCATTTTTTGGGTAAGTTATTAGTTAATTGCATTGTAACCTAAACTTTTTTAATTTTTTTAAATTAGAAAATAAATTAAAAATGAGAAATATAATTCCTACAATGATTCAAGAAACATTAAGAAATCTAAGATTAGATACATTATTTATTAACTTTGACACACATATTAAAGTCTAGAAATATTAGAGAATCATAAATATATAATAATAAAATTAATTATTACGTATTATTTGAACGTTAAATTAGCTTATGAAGGTAAAATAATTACGTTGAATGAACACAAAGACTTCATAAGACGTAATTTAATTAAAACTGTTATTTTCAGCGGGCAATAATTTATACTGTACACTTTATTACTCGAAAATGACGGTTCTTTAATGAGGCTTCCTTTTATTTATATGACATCACTTATTTGTTTTTATTTTTAATTACTTTCTATTTTTTGCTTTATATATTTTATTATTATATATATATATATATTAATTATATAATTTTTTTAAATATATCTTTAATAATAAAATGTGTATATTTTATATTTATTTTCTTTTAATTTAGTAAAATTAATTCTTATTTTACAGAAATATAATCGCATATTTTAGAGTGAACGTATAAATTCAAAGCGATATATTGTATTCCGTCTCTTTCTTTTCTGATTTTCTACTATTGCTGTCTCGCTTTTTTGTTTCACATTTCTGCCACTTAGGAGATGGAAGCGTTGCAGATCTTTCTTACACGAAAACATAGGAAAGTGGAGGGGTACTAGCAGTCCATATTTATATAGTCAAAGTGCTGAACTATATGATAGAGAGATAAAAAGGAAAGAAAAGATAGCATTCTTCGTAAATTTTGACGTACGACATTGTAGCAAAAGAGGGGAGGATGTAGGAAGCGATGGAAAAAGAGATAAGCGAAATACTTAAACAATGGATCAAGAAACTATATAAAAAGACAAGTTGCATAACAAGGAAAAGAGACTAGAAGCGAAACGTTATGAACAAAAGGAATTGAGATAAGGATATCTGCTAAGTCCTTTCTTATTTAATATCTTTTTAGCCGATATTGAAAAGACAATGAAAAGACGACTAAATGGAGAAGTAATATTAGAGAAGAAAAGAATCTGAACGCTGATGTATGCAGATGATCTTATTCTATTGGCAACGGAAAAAAAAGAGATAAAAATGATGATGAAAAGACTGGAAAGATAAATATATGGAAAAAATAAAGTTGGTAGTAAATAAAAAAAGCAAAATAATAACATTCAGAAAAAAAGAAAGGAGTAAGAATGTAGAATGGGTCTGCAAGCCAGAAAAAGTAAAAGTAAAGATATTTAAATATTTAAGATATTCTGCAAAGAAATGGTCAACAGGGAGAACATATAAAAGAAATGATAAAAAAGGCAATAATAGTAATGAAAGAAATAAAAAAAATAAAAAAAAAGTTTAAAAAATTGGATAAGCAGGAGAAAAAAAACTATTTAAATCATTGGTAGAAATGTTATATGCAGTAGAAAATTGGAGATGAGAGGGAAGAGTGTAAGAAAGTGAGTCAGATCGAAAAGACGCTCTATACTTAATCGATATCCCTAGTCGATATACTGTGGCGCTGCTTAGAGACTTGCGAGTGCGCGTTAACATTCGCCTCTACAATTTCTGTAACCTACGTTCTTCTTCGCTTGTACTCTGAGCAGCCTAGACGTTCCCCGTTCCGTTCCTATTAGAATTACCGTGTTTTTGTATACGTTCATTCACTACAAGAATATACTTATTGTAGCCCAAAAGTGTTCGGTCTATTATTAATTCCTGACAAAGAGAAAAAGAAGGCAGAAAAAATTTAAAAAAAATATCACATGATCAAAACTAGATTGTAGAACACGATGGTATATGATAAGGAAAGCAGTGGAGAAAAAATAAAGACAAGAGCGCAAAAAAGAACAATGAATTACGAGAGAAAGCAGTTAAAAGGAGGAGGAAAAGGGAGAGAGAAAGGAAGGGAAGGGAAAAGGAGGAGAGTAGCGAGAGAGAGAGAGAGAGAGGGAGGGAGAGGGAGGGAGAAAGAGGGGGAGAAAGAAAGGGAGGGGCGGCGTGTGTGTGTGTGTAAACGGGCGAGATGTTTGGCGAAGATAAAAAGAAAAAAGGAAAGATCAAAGAAGATTCTTTGAAGAAAAATATTACGCAGCGGAGGAGATAAAAAGGAAAGAAGGGGAGAGAGATGGAAGATTGTGATATGAAAAGAAAAACAAGGATAAAGCGATGCAAAAACAGAAAAGAAGATAAGATTAAGAAGAGGGTCAAGGTAGGAGAAAAAGAAAAAGAAAGAGGCAAGAATGATACGGATAACAAAGTTCAGAAGTGAGATAAGGAAGATACTAAGAAAAAAAAGGAAAAGTACAAAAGATGCGGATTAGAACTGGAGACAAGATAGCATGTACTATAAACGTTTTGGAAATAAAGTTTTTTGTTTCCTAAAAATTTAACTTTTTAATTCAAAAAAACTTCATTTTCTTAATTTTTGGTATTCATATTCCAGAGATTGTCCAAAATAAAAATACGTTAATTATCAGGACAAATACGTTAATTATCAGGAGGATTAAATAGATATTATTGTAATATTACTGCAATATTGTATTGCAAGATTTGTAAAAAAAAGCAAATATTTTATCATCGCTGCAGCACTACAGCAACATTTCATACAGTTTTTAAAATGTTGCAATAAAATATTTTTGCAATATTTCTGCAATTTTTCTGTGCTGTATATGCAATTAAATGTCAATAAAGTCAATACATTTATATTTACCGTCGCACTTTCTCCTTGAGTACCAATTATTCTATCTTGTAACTTGCTAAACTCAACATAATCTTCATTCTCTAAAGATAGCTTCATTTCGAAGAACGCCCCTATGTCCCAGAGCACTGACATAGGACTCCTCCAAGCAGTGGAGGTCAACAAAAGATTACCACGCTGGTTACATTCCATGTGATACACATATGACTCATGGCACTGATAAGTCGCCTCTTCCATTCCTGTATGGACATTGAACATTTTGATGTCTCCAGCATGGGTGCCCAAAATGAGATATTGTGTGCAAGGCTGCGTTCAAAGACAATTAAAGAGATATATAATATATAAAATAACAATTTACAAAAGCCAAAAAAATTTATAGTAGCAAATTAAAATTTACCGAAAAAGTACAACAAGTGAATATCCCTCCTACGTCAGTAGGGCGGAAGGTTTTTATGGGACAAAAGCGACTGTAAATGTGTCTTCTATCTAATCTTCTACCGTCCATTCCTAAAGCTCGCCTTGCTAATCTCATCGTCACGTTTGTTGGCGAAGAATTTTTTGTACATGGGTCTGGACACTTGTGTGGTCTATAATATTAATTAAAATATATTAGTAAAATAAAACAGAAATAAGTACTGCACTAGTTGTTGAACAATCATTAGTAAATGACTATTGAAGAAAAATATTAAAGTAACATATTGCAAATTAATTAATTTTTAGATACAATTTTTACACAAATTTGATTGAAATATTATTTTTTTTACTTAAAAATGCAATTATAGTCATTTTTATTTGTTCGTTGATTATTCCTGATCAATCAGTAATCATAATCAAATTTTATTCGTTATATAATTACTTTATTCATAAATAGCAAAAAATATTACTTACTCAAAAAGATTGAATTGTGGGCATGTTACCATGGGATTTTTACAGAGAGCATGTTGATTGGTTAAATATTCTGTAATAATAGAATCAAGAGTAACGGATACGTTAGAGGTAGCCACACCAGGTCCTCCACCGCTTCCAGGATCTCTGAAAATCTGTTTTTGCAAAGATCTGTTCGTCGATTGGGGATGCGTTATAGACTGATAATTCGTTGGAATGACTAGAAGCTGTCTCTCAGATGACATCGACTTCCTACAATACAATAACAAAAAAAAATATTTAAAAGAAGATATTTAAAAAGGTATTTCAATGTTCAAAAAGATATTTGAAAGAAGACAAAACTGATTGCAAACATCAAAAAAAGTATGCAAACTTACTTCTGATTAATTTGTAATTTAATTGGCTGATTTGCATTGTTTGAAATAACATTTTGATTCAGACAATCTGCAAGCTTTAATCGAATGTTATTGTTCACAGATGGTGAACCAGTGCATGCACTTGTATGGGATATAAATCGAGATGATGATGTCGGAGTAGTATTTCTACAAGTAGTTTCTCTTTGTGCACATCTACTTGTATTATATAAATTCACAGGGGCACCTGGAGAAAAATTATTTCTTGGCTAAAAAAATAACATGATATTAATAACACAAATTTATACAAAAATGTATAGCAATTAATTATTTAAAATTACTAACAAAGAATATATTATATGCGCGCGCATGTAGGCATGCGTAATATACAGTTTGCAAATTTCATTAGCACTAACAATTTAAAAAATTAATATAAGAATAACAAAATACAAATTTTTATTATTTAACACAAAATATTATATTACAATAAAATTATATACAAAAAAAGATATAATAGATTTGTAGCAATAAAAATTTTTAAACTAAAATTTTTATGAATAAACAGAAATTTTATTAGAACATACTGGCTGTTCAGCAATACGTGCAAAAAAATTAATAAGTGTGATTTTAAATAATAAAATAAAATCAAAATCAAAAATAACAAAATTCCGATTAAAACTTTATTTTTTAATTATAAATGTTTCAATATTCACGATAAAAAGAGCTTAAGACACGTGAATACTTAAACATTTGTAATTAAAAAATTGACTCTTAATTGCAATTTCGTCATTCTTGAGTTTCATTTTATTTTATCGTCTTACTCTTTAAATTTTTATTCATCTACTCCCAAACGCGTTGTACGAGGCGTATTCCTAAAGTAAGGGCCGTTTGGTCATTTAAAAAAAAAAAGCTCGTAAGAAAAAGTTTTTATTGACAGTATTAATTTACTACATTCCTACCTTACTTTTCTACATAATTGCCATTCAGTTCTAAACACTTTTCGTAACGCTGCACCAGCTTCTTTAAACTCTCTGTACAAAAGTTTGCTACCTGGAAATTGAACAAATTGACAACGGCAATCTTTTTAAGTTTCTTACCGTTTTCAAACCGTTGTCCACCAAACCACTTTTTCAAATGCAAGAAGAAAAAAACTGTCGTAATCCTCCTTCACAACACGCGTCCTCACACCGCTGTCTTAACCAAGAAGAAAATTCAAGATTTTCGTTGAAAACTTTTTGACTATTCTCCATACAGTGGCACCCTCCAACCTTGCACCCAACGACTACTTCCTCTTCTTACATTTGAAAAAGTGGCTTGGTGGACAACGGTTTGAAAACGGCAAGGAAACTGACAACTGTCGTTGTCAATTCTCAGGCAAAAGCTTCTATGCAGAAGGTTTAAAGAAGCTGGTGCAGCGTTACAAAGTGTTTAGAACTGTATGGCAATTATGTGGAAAAGTAAGGTAGTAAACTAATATTGTCAATAAAAACCTTTTCTCACAAGCTTATTTTTTAAAATGGCCCTTACTTTAGGAACACGCTTCGTATATATTGATATATAATAAATAGAATATCCTATTAATCTTTTAAAATTTTATTGATTAGTTTTCACTTACAGTCACACTTGTAGGATTTCGGTAAGTAAAAGGCTGGTATAATGTTGCAGATCTCATAATTGTAGAAGATTCCAAGTTTGCTTCTCTGTGTAATACATTAGCTGTCTCAATTAACCCCTTTGATACGAGATGTTGATATATTAATTGATTAAGTTGCTGTTCATTATATTGTATTCTCGTTTGCGCTACAACATTTGCCTGCAAAAAAATTATTTTATTTAAAGACATCGCATAGTTGCAAGAAAAGATAAATATACAGAAAAGACAAATGCAAAATATGTTTAAAGATGTCAAAAATAAATTGACTTCAAAATTATAAAGAAAATTCAAGTTCAAGTTCATTGAACAAGATATGATTATTTTAAAATATTTAGGTAGTTTGTACAGAATCGTCTCAGAAGCAAAAAACTATACAACACATTTTAACATTACACACATGAGACTTACAAGGAAAGTGCACAAAGTAATAATCGCCAATGGGTAGAAATTATATATCGTTAGAAAGGTCTTACTGAGTAGAGTTTAACTGTACAATATTTCGCCTGAATGGGGCCTCTAAAATGCGCTGTGCGCAAAAGAAGTTAAAGTTATATAGCGAAAATATTGGTTATATCTCGGAAAATATTGATTTCTTAGAAAAAAGTGTCAAATAAAAAATAAAGCTCTTAAAATTGTCTACAATAAAGCTTCTATGCATAATTTCCGTAATCGCAACGGTATACGCGTAATCATACTTTTACATAACGCATGCTCGTAATTATGCAAAATAAAGCACGCACGCTCATTTTTTAAATCGATTTCTCTATTTTTTTACACATTATTTTAACGCATGTGGAAATGTTTTTGAAATACTTGTTACAAACATTTTTTCGAATGAGAACTTTTTGAATTACAAATTCTCAAATTTAACAAGTATCGTCGGCGTTAGCATGTGTGTGTTCACGCTTGCACGCAGAGGCGGACCTCACGGTTCGTCACTTCCGCAGTATTTTTTTTACTCCAAACCACTTTCTATCCGCGCATTTTACAAAAATTACTATGTTTAATCTCTATTTAATAAAACATAAATTGTGTTTATTTCATTTTAAAAGCAAAAATAAGAGCAAAGAGAAGAAAAAGAAAAGCGAAAAACTAATAATAATGGTAACGTTCAAAAAAACAATCGTAACAAAGAGATTTACTGCAGAATTCGTATGAACATTTGATACATGTAGGATTATGATAACAAATTTGACAAATGGGTTCTTCAAATAAAAAATTTATATCCTTTAACCCTTTAAATTCTACATGTGGAACATCAAATCCGCCTTTGAACCAAGCATATCTAAACATCAGTTGATATACTGCAGATTAAAATCGATTCAAAATCAAGCTATGGATTTTCAATATATTTTTGCACCTATGTAAAAATATTTGATTTCAGGTAAGAAAAACATGTTCCGTAAACCATTTGATGAAATCTTTCCATTGATGAAATCAAAATAGATCGAGTGGTTGCATGACACCTATTGAACCTTCTGACAAAATTTTTAATAAAACAGCTACATTATCATCATCTTGATAAAGTTCGTCTGATTTTTGAGCGGCCTACAAATCTCGAATCAAAACTGCCTTCTTTTTTGGATTTTGTTCAACGATGAGTTTAAAAACATTTTGAAAGAAATCCCTTACAAGACTTTTGTCTAGTTTGCCAGATTTGGAACATCAAATTACAAGGGCCGGTATTTATAGTCGATTCTTATTTCAAGATCGTCTGAAGATGCTAATATAGTTCCCTGATTGGTTGATGGCATCTTAAGGTGTTACTTAAGATGATCTTAAATATAAGAATCGACTATGAATACCGGCCAAGGTTTTCGTAATTGGGAAGTTGTATGGACGTAGGAAATTTATCACTAACTTCTTAGAGGCAAATCATCATTGGTGATATCAATTTTCCTTCCATAGAAAGAATCGGTTGGATAGTGTAGGAATGAGTTCGGGCGTTGATTGAGGATTACACTGGGAAACTGCCGTAATTTTTTCACCTGTAAATGACAGTGTGCGATTGGAAAGTGGCGTGTAATTAAATCCCGATTGATCAGTATTAAATATTTCACTTGCATTAAATTTGAATAAATATTATCAACAAGATCGAGATGAAATTCAATGCCTTTATTCATAGTTTCTTTGGCTTCACGTTGTTTTTTGACAGAAGTGAATAAATAAATTTTTCTTGACAAAAAACCAAAATTTCTTAAATTTGTTGACCCATTGCAACGACGCTTTAGAATCTATCAATCCAATACATTTAGCATGATACAGAGACCAACTCCGAATAGTTTGACCATAAACAGGAATTCCTTCCAAGCGGGCCTGTATGATTTGTTTTAGACAATATTTTGTTACAGATTGCCATTTTTCCCGACATGTGCCCTGTTGTTCAACATATTTTTTGCATCTATTAAAATACGCAGGATGTTTTATTTTAAAGAATCGAGCTTTAATTGTATTGAAAGACCATTGTGGATGCTTTTTGCATGCTTCTACAACACGTTGCGCATATTCAAGTGATACAAAAGCTTCATTAGAAGTTAAACATTCTCCCTCTTTATAAATTGACTCATTATCAACTTCATCAGGATCAAAAATGGCATCAGTATGTATATTTTCAACTACGTCGAACTCAAATTGGTCTTCGTTATTCATCGAATTGATCTTGAATATGATTCTTTCTGCTAACTGAATCTCTTTACAAGATGAGTTGCCCTCAACAGTAGCGTAATTCTCAAGCTCTTGCTTGAGAAGCTCAAAAACTTTTAATAGCCATTCTTGTGCAGAACACACCAAAAAAAAATAAAAAAACAGACGCTTAATATAATAATTGCAAAAAAAATAATGCAGGGATAAAATATAAATGCAAAAATAGCACAAGAAAGAAAAAGATATGTCTGTCAAAGAATCTGTTGTTGGGTACTGAAAGACTTTACTATTTCGTAAGATGTTTGCTTATTCGTATATATACAAACATTGCAGGCTCACAGAGAAAAGCGATAAGTGACGCTATAGAAATGGTATTATGTTTACTTGGCCGCTAACGAGCGGCGCTCCCCATTCCAAAATATCGAGTAGCGGTCAAACGCCGAAGATAGTGGTGTAGAGACAAAAACAAATGCATATGTATACAAGACAGGTGTAAATCCGACCGTGCAACATCCTCTATGTGGTATAACTTGATAATGTTAATGCAGACAATACTTGTTAAATTTAAGGATTAATAATTCATAAAGTTCTCATCAAAAAAATGTTTGTAACCAGTATTTCACAAACATTTCCACATGCGTTCAAATAATGTGCAAAGAAATAGAGAAATCCATTTAAAAAATGAGCGTGCGTGCGTGCTTTATTTCGTATAATTACAAGCATGCGTTATTTAAAAGTATGATTACGCGTATACCGTTGCGATTACGGAAATTATGCATAGAAACTTTATTGTAGACAATTTCAAGAGCTTTATTTTTTATTTAACACTTTTCTAGGAAATCCATATTTTTCGAGATATAACCAATATTTTCGCTATATAACTTTAACTTTTATTGCGCACAGCGCCCTCTAGAGGCGTCATTCAGGCAAAATATTGTGCAGCTAAACTCTACTCGGTAAGACCTTTCTAACAATATATAATTCGTACCCATAAGCGATTATCACTTCGTGCACTTCCCTTGTTAGACAATGTCTAGACACCTTTATATTACAAAAAATTCAAACAATATTTGTACACTAACGTGGGGTGAAAAACGGAAAATTCTTCAATGCTTATCGTAATAGTACGAAAAAGTTGCTATTTATAAATACGAATTTGAAGTAACACATTTTTTTAGTCGGTTAATATCTTCCGTTCGCACATCGTATTTAAAGTATTGTAAATTGTATCATGTATTTTTATTTTCTATTTTCTTTCATTAGTGATCGTTTTAATGTTGAAGTAATTTTTATATAATATAAAATTTATTCAGTGTTTTAGAAACAAGTAAAAAGTAAAACGTTTACAACTTTTCGCTCGTTTATTTTAGACAAAACCACTCAGAATTCATCAAAGTAGCTATACTGCAAGTCTCACCCAACTCCTACCAAACCAACTAATCACAAAATGTTATTTTTTTTAAAGCAAATCATTAAATTCAGATTTGATATAGAAAATAATAATTTGGTAAAAAATTGCAATTTACGTGGATCTGATGAAACCATCTGCACTGTCCAATCCATATACCATGCTTTGA
The DNA here is from genome assembly GCF_016802725.1 of Solenopsis invicta. Classification (NCBI taxonomy): domain Eukaryota; kingdom Metazoa; phylum Arthropoda; class Insecta; order Hymenoptera; family Formicidae; genus Solenopsis; species Solenopsis invicta. The sequence continues at coordinate 25,254,962 of NC_052665.1, forward strand.
CGTCTTTTTAACTAATTTTACGCACCTTTTAACAGCTTGCGTATGACGCGGAATTTTCAGACACTTCTAATCTAGCATATTAAGAGGCTCGGTCGAGCATCGTGCCAAAGTAAACGCGCCAGCAAAAGAACGATCTCTTTTACGCGAGTCAGCGAGTTCCACACATACGAGATTATCAAATCTCAGTAACGGCTAGAATGATCAAGTTCTGAGTAGTCTTAATCGATAGCTTGGGGGCAAATTGTATAATAAAAGTGTTTTTATTTTTTCTCTCCGTGCCCTACGAGCGGAAATATTGCTACGTAAAGTCTAAATTTCGACGTTTTACATGTAAGAAACGTCGTCATTGTCGTCGTTGCCTTTCAGGAATTCTTCCTTTCGTATTTTCGACACAAGTGGCGTTGGCATACATCAATCAGCCGTATGCGACTTGTGATGTACTTGTGGTGTATGTGGTGTAATACTTCTTGATCATCGTCATAGCCGCCGTGACAGGTTCTTTAACCTAATATTTATTCGACAATCGTTAACAATAATCTTGGTTCGCGGGGCAGTCCGATACTTTTTCAACCAAATTCGCCTATTTCGTGTAAAAACGCGTCGAATTGATCGAGTCTATTCATCAATATAGAAAGTCGCATCATACCTCAGAAAAGACTAAAAACAGATATAAATCAAGATATCGTCTGTATGATTTTATTATAACCCATTATATTAACAGTTCACTAAAAAAATGATCACGTTCTGTAGAACTCTAAAAAAGACTAATTACATTATCCGCTTATAAAAAACAGTACCATATTAATATTATGTATAATTATAGCTCACATTAACACCACAAGTTTCAAAGAATTATTGTAAATAAGTAAAAACATTAATAAAAGCTAAGTGAAACAGAAACATGTATGTTTTCTATTTATATTAAACTCGAAAAATTTTTTTTAAATAAAACACCTTATTACTGCTCGCTAAAACGATCACTTACGCTTGAATTTATTAAAATAGTTTGTTACACAGTACAGAGCAGTAAAAGAACGTTAAAAAAGTAACAATATTGAATCAAAGTGTGAATGTTTTTTCAACGTTGAAACAACACTAAATAAATTATCTGTTAAAAATTAAAAAAGTTATATATATGCGTCGAACAAGTCGTCCACGAGTACGTAAATTCTTCGGCCTACTTACGAATTTCCGTACACAAGAATAACACACACCGTCAGTTCCAAAAAAACATAAACATTATTATAACACCGTAAGGAAACAGAACTAAGTCTTTTAAATATTGCGCGCTATCAAAACGCAACACGTTGACTTCCAGAAATGAAACCAAAATAACCTGCACTTTTTACAAATGATATCCGTGAAAAATCATCGTAGACAAAAAATGAAAGAAGTATTTTAAAGCTCGCAGTTTCAGCTTTAACATGCTATCGATACTTTTCAAAAATTTTCTCACTTTCTCAGTACTATGTCCCCAAAAAATACACTATTTTTTCCTTAAAATTACGTATTTTTGACAACCTGTAACTCAATAAAAAAATTTGTTTTCAACATATGCAATACAATCATAAAGTATGACTTTATCTCTACAAAATGCTTTTTTTAAAATTATCTTAAGATTTTTTTTTACCGAGTTACAATACTTCAAAGAAACACATTTTTTGCAGTACAATTTTCTGAAAAATGACGTTCACCGCCGACATTAGCATTAAACCATGTGCACCATGTAGAGGTTGCCGGTTGGCTTTTGCACATCGTGTGTGTGTGTGTGTGTGTGTGTGTGTGTGTGTGTGTGTGTGTGCGCGCGCGCGCGCGAGTGTGTGTTTAATATTGTGTTAATTTCGGCGGTAAACGTCATTTTTCGGAAAAATGTACTGTAAAAAATGTGTTTCTTTGAAGTATTGTAACTCAAAATCGTAGGAAAATAAAAAAAAAGCATTTTGTAGAGAAAAAATCATTCTTTATGGTACTTGCATTGCATTTGTCAAAAAAAAATTTTATTGAGTTACAAGCTATCGAAAAATACATAATTTTAAGGAAAATACAGTATATCTTTTTTGGGGCATAGCACTAAAAAATTGAAAAAACTTTTGAAAATCATTGATAGCATGTTAAAGCTGAAACTGCGAGCTTTAACATGCTTTCTTAATTTTTTGTCTACAATAATTTTTTATAGTACGAATATCATTTGTAAAAAGTGCAGGTTTAGCTTCAAAGTTGCGTAAATCGGTCAAAAAAGTCGTAGAAAAAAAAAAAAAAAACATTTTGTAGGCAAAATGTTGTAGTTTATGAAGCTTTACCTGAATTGTTAAAAAAAAATTCGTTTGTCGAGCTGCAAAGTGTCAAAGATACAAAATTTGAAGGAACAAAACAAGGTGTGCTTTTTTACTGCATAAAACAAATTAGTTAAAAGAACTTTGAAAATCTGTTGATAGAGCGTTAAAGTTGAAACTTCAAGCTTCAAAATGCTTTTTTTATTTTTTATCTACGATGATTTTTCGCCGAGTTACAATCATTTAAAAATAACCTAATTTTTGGTATCTGGAAAGTGTTCCCTATTTCCTTTTTATTAGTGTATAATTCTACTTTTTAAAAGGAATAACAATACCATAATTTTTTTTTAAATATGACTTTTTAACTTTAAAATGCCGTATTTGAAAGTCCTTATATAGTCCTTTAATAAAAAGTTTTTTATTGCGGAGACATGATTTTAAAAAAAAGTGGATTTTTGAACAATTTCTAATTTTTGGTTATTGGTTTTTCTTTCATAACTTAACAATAAGTCATTTTTCGGCAATATCGATTATGCAGTCACGTTTCTGAGATTTTGAACTTTCATAAAAAAAAGGGAGGGGGGAGAGAGAGAGAGAGAGAGATTAGAACCAAAGTTATAACTTCTCAAAGCTAAAAGTCTCCCAGACCAGAAAATGTGTTTACGTATTTTACGGAATCGGTGTGTTTAAGGGTTAAAGATTAAGAAAGATAGTTCAAGGTTGTCTATGTCGATTTCTACCACTAAATGAAAAACAATCTATATTAAAAGCAGCTTACCCTATGCAAACTAACTAAAGAAATTTCATATTCTGCACCCGTTGGCTTTGCTTTACCAGATACCCTTTCCATTAATTCAAGCGCATATTTTTGAAAGGTAACATGTTCTTGCCGTTTTTCTTGTAAAATAGGATCTTTCATAAGTGACTGAATCTGTCCATTTGTGAACATCGGTAACTTGCTAATAATCTGCCTAACTTTCTCACTACGTGCTAGTCCAGCTAATGCACGACACGCCAATGCCCGTATACTGTCAGCATCGGTAATAGGCGTTTTCACCATCATTAATTGCAGCAACACCTGTCACAAACGATAATTTTATACACAAATAATTTAAAATGCAATTAATACTGGAGTGCTTTCCACATATGTTTCATATTTTTCCTACAATAACATTATTTTTAGCAAAAATTTACCCACTTAATTCTTTGGAAACTTTTAAGAATATTTTTTAAATCTTCTTTAAAAAGAAATTAAATTATCAAAATTAATAATAAAAATTGTGCTAAATGTTTATATTAGCATTTGGATAAACAATGTAAAAATTCAATTATAATAATATTTCAAGGTTAAACATACATACCATTATTCCGTTGTTTGACCTAACGCTTTCCCATACTTTCTGTATCAATTCCTCACTATTGTGAATATTTGCTTTTTTCTTAGCAGATCCAGTTATAGAATATCTAGCTACATTTCCTCCGACCTTACAAAATCATAAAATATTGTCAGTTCAGATATAAAATTAAAAAAAAATATATATATAAAAAAATATTTATGTATAAAAAATTAATTTATTAAAAGACATACTCTATTTATAGGAGCACACACGCAAATAATTACAGCTCTAAGCGCTGCTCTTTGTACATCAGCATCTGCAATAATTTCGCATTCAGCTGCGGCTAGCAAAAGATTAATTGCCATTGTCATTGACATATCCGGCATATCGACTCTTTCACATAGCAGCAACATAACTTTTGGTACAACAGAACAAATTGCGATAACGTCTAAACATGATCGAACTGTTTCCGCGCTGGAAGTAGTGTGTACCCTAAAAAGATATCAATTAGTTAGAAATTTTGAAACTCCCATTAACTGCGTACATATAAATAATATCCCTATGAGACATAGAATCTTAAAGCTACATTGTAATTTTGCATATTGTAAAGTAATGTTTCAAAAACATCATTAAAATATAAATATGCAACCAAATTGAATAATGTAAGACCAATAAGATGAGCAAAAATTTGGATACTTATGACAAATAGTATTTCTTTAATTTAACATTCGACACTAAGGTTTCGATTCTATGGAGTCCTCTTCAGTGTGCGCATTATTGTTGAAAATAGCAATTTTACTTTGGTTCACTTGTTTAAATGTCCTTCCTAATTTATATAATATCGCATTAACTGCATATCGTTTATTCTAGATGGCACCGATGTTTGTAACATTACTTTTTGCATGTTTTACTTTCTCTATATACGTTATCTTTTGTTGTAAAGTGTGCCCAAAATTCTTTCTTGTAATAAAAAGCTTTGAATAAAACTTTTGCAATTTATCCATTCAAGTACTATTTCTTTCCTGTAAACCTGTTTGCATTAACAATTACAATTACCAAGGGTTATAACGCAACAATGCTCATTTTTAATAATTTAAGACGCCAAAGCTTCTTAAAAAACGCAATGAAAGTCAACATATAAATCTAAAAGCCTCTTGATTATTTCATCGTTTCTTGTACGCGAACAAATCGTATCCGGACATTAAAAACCAGTAGATTTTCTACAAACAACGCGTGCATCCATTCTTCTTCGACCGTGATAATTTTAACATTTATATAAAAATTAAATAATTAAAAACCGTATTTCGTAAAAAAAAATTTGTATAGTTAAACTTACAATTCGTCGTTAAAGTCGTTGCATATTCGTATAATGTACAAATTCTTGTTGGTGCAAATTATAATTCAAACAAATTGTCGAAATGTTTCGTGTAACTTTACTGATCGACGTGACAAGGAAAACTGATGTATATATTTTAAATGCGGTGGTGCGAGTAACCTATGTTTAAGGCAGTGTTGTACTAAGTTTACAATAATAAACTCTATTTTGTATTTCTATTAAAGATAATAATATAGCAATCGTCTAAAAGTTCAGTATCTGTTTTTAGATTTAACCCATTTTTCGTTTATTTATACAGGATGATTCAAAATAACCCGTTGTGATTTAAGAGATTGTATTCCTGGTCAAATTCTGAGACAATTTTTCCTTTGGCAAAAATTTGACAAACGCTGAAATTTTGAAATATAAGCCAATTAAATTTAGCGTATCACGGGTCAAATACAGATAGTACGCAGGGCACATTCACCGTTACGCGCGGGTGTGTTGTGAGGCGCCTGCTGCACTCAACTGATACAACACACAAGAGTTTCTCTCCCCTCTCTCACTCTCTTTTTGTCACATCACAATGTTAGCTTTAACTTAAAAATGTAATTATTTTTTATCTTGATTTTAATAATTATGACAAGAGAAGTGTCAGGAAATTCTTTGTACAATCAAAAAATCAAACAAAGAATTACACAAAATCTACAAAAGTATTTAATACATCTCGAGTATTTAGAAACAGTAGTACTTATCTTGTTACGCACGCACGCACGCACGCACGCACGCACGCACGCACGTACGCACGCACGCACGCACGCACGCACGCACACACACACACACACACACAGAGAGAGAGAGAGAGAGAGAGAGAGAGAGAGAGAGAGAGAGAGAGAAAGAGAAAGTGCGTGTTTGCGTGAACAAGTTTGGGCATATCTACTTAAGTATTATTCTACAGCGATCAATTAGTTGCCTCTATGATGAGGCAGACCAAAGTTTTCTTGATTCTCTCGTAAATTATCACTTTTCAGTATCACAATACACAATTCATTCACTTGATCAATAAAATATAAGCAACTAATTAATGATCACTTTAAGTAACGATCACTGCAAATAATTATTATTCATTCGGCGTGTAAAAATACGTGGCTCAATAAAACACGTATTTAAACGCAACGAACAGACAACAGGTGTTTACTCGGTAACCGACTGATTTTATTGGTCATGTTATGATCGAATATGAATACGTAATTGGTCGAACAGAAGTTAGAACGCGGTAATTTAAAAGTAAAATATTGATTAATATTATTTTTAATAATAAAACTTATTGAAAAATACAAATTAAACAAGAATATCTTCTACGGTCGCAGCTAGGTCGCAGCTATGGATGGAGAAAAAAAAAGGGAAAGATAAATAATAGGAGGTGACTATAATACGAAATGACTTTAATACAAGGATAGGAAGAGAGAGGAAAGCAAAAAAAAGAGAAGGATTATAATTCAAGAGAGAGAAAAAGTAGAAACTCAAAAGACGGAAAGATAAATAGAAAAAAGAGAAAATTAGTAAAGGTGATTGAAAAAAGGGGATGGAGTATATAGGACATAATAGGGGATGATGAGGGCAAATTCATGTTGACGGGAGTTAAAAAAAGCACGGTAATAAACTATGTAATAAGAGACAAAGAAATAAGGAAAAAAAAAAAGAAAATGAGAGTAGAGGATAAGGTGGACTCAAATCACCACCCTTTAGAAATATGAGAGGGAAAGATACAAAAAAAAAGGAAGAAAGGTAATGGACAAGGAGTAGAAAGGATAATATAGGATTATGAAGAACAAGAAAGATTTAGAGAAAAATTAAGGATAAAGAGGAAAAAGAAAAAGTAAACAGATAAGGAGTAGAAAAAAATACGAAAAAAGAATATAAACAAGGCATTAAAGGAAGTAAAAGCAGCAAAAAGTTAAAAAGAAAGAAGTAGAACGGTGGGACAAAGAATGTAGAAATAAGAAAAAGAAAGTAAAGAAAAAACTAAGAAAATAAAAATAGAACAATGAAGGGAAGAAAAGATATACAGAAAAGACAAAAAAGTATAGAGAATTGTGAAACAAAAGAAGAAAGAAAAGACTAAAAGATGTATGAAGAAAGAAAAGATAAAGCAAAAAAGGTATGAGAGATTATGAATAAAGGAAAGAGAAAAAAAGAAAAAAAAGATGATAAAATAGAGAAAAAAGAATGGAAGGAGCATTTTATGAGATTGTTAGGAAGAATGAAACACAGAGTAAGAGAAAGAAATAAAAAAAAGAGGAGGAAAAGAAAAAGAAATTAGAAAGGTGATAAACCAGATCAAGGACTGGAAAGCAACAAGAGTAGATGGAGTGCCAAGAGAAGTGTGGCAATACGGGGGAGAAAGATTAATTAAATGGATAATAGAATTTTGTAGTAGAGTTTGGAAAAAAGAAGGCTGGCAGGAAGATTGGAAAGGAATAATATTCCCGATAGTAAAACAAAGAGAAGGAAAGAAGGTAGAACAATACAGGGGGTTACATTGATGACAACATTTTATAGTTTATTTAATGATGGTAACGGAAAAAATAAGAATAGAGTGTGACAAAATGATGCCATAGAATGAAACAGGGTTTAGAAAAGGTATAAGTACAATGGACAACATGTGTTGTAAACTGTATAATAAATAGACAACTGGAAAACAGAAAAAAAATGGTAGCGTTGTCCGTGGATTTGAAAGCAGCATTTGAGTCACAAGAAAGATTTGCGAACCCGGAAATTTAAGAAATTCTGAAATTTTGTGTACACACAGATGAGTTTATCCATAATACAAAAATATTTTTTGTTCGTGCTTAATTTTAGTTTAAAGGGGCGAAACACCTCTTTAAAGAAAATCGGTTTTTTTTTTCTTTCAAAGCGTATATCATTGAAACTATAAGAGATAGAGAAAAATGTTTTAAACAAAAGTTGAATGGTTAAAGGAGAACTTTATAACAGCAAAAAAAATTTTTTTTTAACTTTTTGTTATACTTTCCCCTACCACTTACCTTTTTTTTCAAAATTTTTATTTTTTTTTATAAGCAAAATAAAACCTATTTTTATTAAAAATTTGACGGTATATAATAAAGTTATGATGCGACATTTCTATTTTCCAAAAATAATTAAAAACTACCCCATAACACATGGTACGCGCACCCGTCCGTATACTGGAAGTGTCTCGTTTCAATTTTGACGAGCGTTTAATACGTTGTAGTACAGATCAAAATAAAGAACATGTATTTTTTATAAGTGCTCAATCTCACTTTTAGGAGGTAAAACACCCCTTTAAAAAAAAGTCAGTTTTTTTTCTTTGGAACGTGTATTATTGAAATTATAACAAATAGAAAAAAATGTTCTGAATAAAAGTTGAATGGCTCAAAAAGTACTTTACAACAATAATTACAAAAAATTTTTTAATATTTTAAAGACAGAATTAAAACTTATTTTTATACAAATCCAACCATATATAATAAAGTGTCTTTCCAACGTACAATTTTGGAAAAATAATAAACTTCTTATGTATGCACGCTATACGTACCTGTTTTGGGTGCTCGATTTTTCCGTGCTGGAACGGATTCGTTTCGTACGTATCGCTAATCGCGTATTACGTGAAAAAAGCGTTAAAGACAAATCAGTATAATACAATGAATATTAAAATAATAATTTTATAATAATAATAATAGTAATAATAATTAAAATAATAAAATAATAATGAGTTTTTTGAACTCAACTGCTAAAATCAGTCAAATATTGTTGGCAATGTCAAAGTATGTATCTGATACTTTGTACAATTAAAAACAAGTTGTAAATAGATAAATTATTATTTTTGCAAAATATTGTTTATTTCATTTTGACTGTAGAATAGTTTATTGCAATGATCAATGTATTTTATTGGCAAATGTTGGGCAACCCAAAAATTCAGTAAACTTAAAAATATTATGTGCAAGTAGAATAGTTTACAAAATTATTTCTTGCTTGTACCAAATTACAGTTTTAGATAAAATCACTCCTTCAAGAAAATGTACATTTTCTTTTCGGTGATATAACTACCAAGAATTACAGTCAAAATAAACTAAAATAAAATAAAATAAACTGAAATAAAATATTTTGCAAAAATAATAATTTATTTATTCATAACTCGTTTTTAATTGTACAAAGTATTAGGTACATACTTTGACATCGCTAACAATATTCGACTAATTTTAGCAGCCAAGTTAACAAAACTTATTATTACTTTATTATTTCAATTATTAGTACTATTATTATTATTAAAAAACTATTATTTTAATATTCATTGTACTACACTGATTTGTCTTTAACGTTCTTTCGTGTAATACGCAATAATACGCGATTAGTGATACGTATGAGACAAATCCGTTCCGCGCGGGAAAATCGAACACCCAAACAAGTACGTATTAGCGTGCATACATAAGAAGTTTGTTATTATTTTTCAAGAATGGTACATTGGAAAGACACTTTGTTATATATGATTAAATTCGTATAAGAATAAGTTTTAAGTCTGTCATTAAAATATTTAAACATTTTTAAAAACAAATGTGAAGTGGTGGGAAAAATATAAAAAATAATTAAAAAAAAATTTTGTAATTATTGTTGTAAAGTACTCTTCGAGCCATTCAACTTTTATTCAAAATATTTTTCTCTATCTATTACAGTTTGAACAATACACGCTTAAAAAGAAGAAAAACCAACTTTTTTCAAAGGAGTGTTTTACCCCCTAAAATGAGATTGAACACGTATAAAAAAATACGTGTCCTTTATTTATATCTGTACTACAACGTATTAAACGCTCGTCAAAATCGAAAGGGGACACTTCCATAGTACACGGACGGGTGCGCGTACCATGCGTTATAGAGTGGTTTTTAATTATTTTTGGAAAATGGAAATGTCGCATCTTAACTTTATCATATACCATTGAATTCGTAATAAAATAGGCTTTATTTTGCTTATAAAAAAAATAAAAATTTTGAAAAAATAGGTAAATGGTGGGAAAAAGTATAAAAAAAATTTTCGCTGTTATAAAGTACTCTTTGAATCATTCAACTTTCGTTTAGAACATTTTTCTCTATCTCTTATAGTTTCGACGATATACGCTTCAAAAGAAAAAAACTGATTTTCTTCAAAGAGATGTTTCACCCCCTTAAACTGAAATTGCGCACAAACAAAAAATTTTTGTGTTATGGATGAACTCCTCTATGTGTACACAAAATTTCAGAATTTTTTAAATTTCCGGGTTCGCAAACCTTCCTGGGCAGAGAAACCTTGTACAAGTCAATGACAGAAAGAAGGATAAGAGAAGAGCTGATAGAAAAGGTCAGAGCAGTTTTAGGAGAAACAAAAAGCAAAGTGAGAATAAAAGGGAAAATGGGAAAAAGCTTCTGAAGTGAAGAGAAGTAAGGCAAGGGTGCTGAATCCGATGATATTCAATATAGTGATAGCGGATTTGGAAGAGAAAATGGGTAAGATTAAATGGGGAAGGATTAAAATTGATGATAAAAAGATATACACGCTGGCATATGCGGACGACAGTGTTATTTGCAGAGGAAAAGAGGATGAGAAGCACAATTGGAAGACTGGAAGAGTAATTGGAGAAAAAAAATTGGAATTGAATGTGAACAAAATAAAAATAATGATATTTAGAAAAAAAAGGAAAGATTGAGAACGAGAAATTGGAAATGTAGGGGAAAGAATATAGAAAAAGTAAAGAAGTTCATTTACTTAGGATACGAGCTGCAATAAAATGGAGGACGGAAGACTCAAGTGAGAGAAAGAATTAAGAAAGCAGTCATAGTAATGGGGGAAGTGTGAGAAATTGGAAAAAGGAGATTCCGAAAAAACTGGAGTAGAAGAATCTGGCTATTCAATAGATTAGGATGAACGGTGATGAGTTATGAGGTGGAGGTTTGGAGATGAAAGAAAAGGAAAGAAATGGAAAAATTAAAGAGATATTTAAAATGGATATTTAGATTAGACAGTAAAACACCAGGATATTTAGTCAAAGAGGAAATCAAGAGGGATAAGCTAAGAAAAAAAGCAGAAAAATAAGCACGGGGGGGGGGGGATTTAAAAAAAGATCGGAGAAAGGAAAGGGAAGTAAATGGACAAAATTATGTTAAGCGAAAATAAAAGAGAAACGTAGAGAAAGTAAAACTGGCTCAGAATAAGAGGAGGAAAGAAGAAAATTCTTCGAGAATAAAAATTAAGATGTGAGGAAGGTAGAGAGAAGGATGAAAGAAAACAAGTGGTTCGGAGAGCTGATAAAAAGGACAGAGAAAAACAACGGGAAGAAAGAGCACAAATAAAAGACTTTAGATATTGTAGGTAGTAGGTGCAGTTAAGACGGATAAAATACCGGAGTTTCTAAAAAAAGGATAAGAAGAAAGCAGATGGAGAAAAGTGATAAGATAAAATACTAAATTGCTCGTTTGAGTCAAAAATAAAACCAAGATATTTGCATCTGATTGACGGGTCTACGTGAGATTTGGTAAAATTAATTATAGAGTCCAAAGAATGGAGGAGGTTTACCGATGCGAGTACATTGGCTCCACACTCCTCGTTGGAGGAACCCAAGAGAAGGAAAACACCAGATACGCCACTGATTGATGGCCTTTACTGCGCAGGGCTGTAACTACAGGTCAAAGAATCTTCGTGAAGATATAGAAGGCGGATGGGAGCCCGAAAAGCAGTGCCGCAAATTCGTACGTTTTTTTTATTATTTTTTACGCCACTAAAAACCTAAAAATTTACTATGATTCTCTAAAATCGGAACCAATAGATAGGCATCTTCAAAGTCAAGGGTGGCTATTTACGTCTTAGGGAGCATAAGACGAATAACCGTACGCCAATCTTCTAAATAGAATTGAGGTGGTTCGATAAAATTGTTTAATTGACGTAGGATCAAGATAAAGCCCGTCTGACGATTTATGTATAAGAAAAAATGACGATAAGAATAAATTCTCGTGAGGCTCTATAAAAACAATGTTTCTTGCATCGTAGGCCTTCTATTTCCTTGTCGGGAAGTGCCGCATCCGAGAGAGAAAAATCCTGGTTCTACGGCAAAAATCCTCGCTGAAGTAACAAAAATAAAGGGAATACGGTATCCTTGTACCGCTTCCAGGACCAGAAAGGCTGAAGTAATACTTGTCCATTAAGAGAAGAAATTACTTAAACGACCGGCAGAATTTACCTCACTTATTGTTAGAGACGGCGTCGTGTCTGAGACTAGGACCAATAAGAGTGGCTCTTGCGATAGCAATCTCCTGTCTGGTGAGCCACAAATGAGCGAGCAGGAGTCATTTAGTTTCCCGAATAGTGCGACTTTTTCGCTATAAAGTCTGACGGATCGGTTAAAGAGTCTTCTTCTCCACCTGAGGTAAAGATTTTCATACTTTGCTCCCCGTTTTCTCGCAAGCTTAAGTAGCTTTAAGCATATCTGCAAAAATTTGTCTGAATAGGAAATCGTCGACGGCTACTGAGTCTGTTGCATTTTTTCCAATAAAATTTCAAGAGGATTTAGAAAAAATCCTTCTAGTCATTGAAAGCTAATACTGGTGGTCAGTAAGAAAATAAATCCCCTCTGAAAAGGATGTAAAAGTCAATTTAATCGTTAAGATTCTGCATGACCTCTAGTTTCAGCAGAAGGGACACGCCTGAGCTAAAGCTGTTGAGGCAGGCGCTTACTTGCTGTTGGACTAGGAATCAATATTCGTCGCGTTTAACGATTGATGGGGTTAGCATAGGAGCTAAACTCATTAAGATTTGGTGGCGCCAAAGTTACCAGATCTTTCTTGATCTCCTTTGTATTTGGCCAACAGTTTGGTATGAGTGTCCCGACACAGACTCCTCCGGGATTCAGATTAAATCAAATCCAGCATCATATGATTCCAAGGAGAGAGTGCTGCCGGTGCTTCGACCACACTAAAAAGCTCTTTGGCCAAAATCTGAGCTTCCGACTCGAGAGTCGAAATGTGAGATTCCGCGATCTCATTAGCTGGAGGAATAACGAACGACACGCTGCGAGCGTGTTAGAGATTCGTCATTACTAACTTTGGAAGGTATCGGAACAACGAAAACAGAAAAGGAGCAGAAGGGAATCGTCGGTTATGTCCTCTCTTTGCCAGATAATAAATCAACTGCGTCGACAAGAGGACATACCTGGTACAACGCTCTGATCGTTTCTCGCGATCGTCTCGGTCTTTTAATGCTCTGTATTGAGGTCAGTGGATCCGTCAAAACTGCAGCAGAGTCCTCGTCTCCTCGTGTGACATCCCTCGATGGCGATCTAACCTCCTGAGCCCAATTGCGAGAAGCAAGGTTATGATCGGCGTCCCTGGCAACAAGCTCGCAAATATGTTCAAGCATCTCATGGAGCCTGTTTCTAGACCGCCAACTCCTCGTAGAAGGTTCGCGCGAGGATTGAGAGTCCGCCGAGGAGCCAAAACTACGCCGTTTGCTTCTCCGCGAGCAATCTTGCAAATGATCCTGCAAACGATCTCACAAACAATCCTGCGAGCGATCTCGCAAACAATCTCGCAAGTAATTTCACAAAAAATCGCACAAATCTTGGGACGCTTTATCCCTTGAATGTTGTTCTTTTCCGCCTTATGCTTCAGCATAGCGCAAAAATTAATTGAAAATATTCTGAATAAAGAAGAAAAAAACGTTGTTTGGGTTAACAAACAAAACATAATGAGCCGTGGGTGAAAAATATAAAGATTGCATTGACAACTTTTTCTTTTTGGCAGTATTTTTTGAATCCTGTTGTCTGGGGGCGTATAGAAGCACGACTACATAGTTTTATATATCCATCCGGATGAGACATATCTCGGCATAATAATAAGATATAAATTAGAGTATAAAATGAAGGAGGAATATTGGGAGAAGAAAAATAAGAGAGCATGTAGATTATGCGGATATGAAAAGGAGACGTAGAAACATGTGTAAAAAAAAGGTGTGCGGACGGCCGTAGTGTTAAGTTAGATTAAGTTAAGTTAAGATAATTTAAGAGTTAGATGTAAAAAAAGATGTATACAAAAAAGTGTCGACTTCCGTTTTCCGAGCAACAGCGTGTAGAAGTGAATACGAGAGCGGGTTTATAAAAGAAGCAGTGAGCGAGTGGAAAGTGCGGAAGAAGAAAGTAGAGTGTGCAGAGAGGTGGAGTGGCAGGAGTAGAGACATGGAGTGTGTGAAAAAAGCAATTGATGAAAGGTTGAAAGAGACTAATTAGAAGTGTGCAAAAAGCTAAGAGGTTAGGAAGAGTAAATGGGCAAGCGGTAAAGAAAGAAGAGGGAAGGAAAAGCACGGGCGAGCATGCGCGAGCGGCCGCGGAACGCAATAACATAGAGAGGAAACTGCGGAAAAAAAGTAAATAAAGGCGCGTTTGCACGTATGCAGAGTTCCAATAGAGCGGGAGCGGTGCGATTGCGGCAAAAAGGATGGAAGGAAACAATTTAGATAAGACAAAGAGGTAGTTAATGGAAGGTATAAAGACAGAGAAAGTGATGGAAATAAAACATAAGGATAGAGAGCGGAACGGAAACTTGGGGACGATTGATTTGTGGAAAAAGAAAAAGGAAGTAACGGAAGGATTGGAGAGAGTAAAAAAAGGAGATGAGAAAAAAAAACTACTGTGTAAGAGAAATAGGAAAACGCCAAGATTTTGCACCGCCGGCGGGGAAAAGACCTCGATAATAAGAGTGATAAAAGAGTGGATAGAGAAATGGAATAGAAAATGGGAAAGGATAGAGGAGAGTCTAAAAGGAATAGTGAGGGACGACATTGTATTTTGACGAGCGGTCAAAGTTGGAACTGTCGCAATAAATCCAGGTACAATGAACGGAATATCTTATTATTTCGACCGGTGGATTTCCCGTGTCGAATACCTGGTGCATCCCGTTAGCAATAAAACATTGGAACAAGAACGCGTCGACTTACAACCGACGCATAAGTTCTACATTATCAAACATTGGTTCTTCGAGCCGGATAACTCTGGAGGTGACATCCAGCTAATCGGAAGCACGACCGATTCGCAGCACAGTGCAGAGCAGTGAGAATGTCAACCACGTATCAGAGCAGCAATCAAGGCAGCGCGGTAGACGTAGAGGCGCGGTGGCTGCCGGATAGCACGCACGGAAACGACATTCTGCGGAGCGGCATCCTGAGTGGTAGCGCAGAACACCGAGCGGATGAGAAGTGAGCGGAAAACTGGATAAGCTGTTACATAGCTGCACCAACCATTTTATTGCGCATACAATTGTAACGTGAAAAATATTGTTTAAATTATATTGCGGATAGATCAATCATAGTGTGTTGTCGTGTGCGGGTTTCGATTGCGTAATTATCGTGCGAGTGATAAAATGCCGCTCCATCGTAGTCCCAGTCCGAGCGGTGTGGTCGCAACAGCGCCCAGCGCGGCGGCGCCGGATTTGTCGTCGTTAAGAAGACAGCGCGGGACAATAAAGGAATCGTGCACGCGCATAGGAACCTTCGTAAATAGTGTGAACCGCGTAAGTAGCGATATCCGGATGCAGCTGGACAAAAAGCGCGCGCGTCTGGATGCGTTATACATAAATAGATTATTGCAAGGTGCAATCGCAATTGAAAGCGCTAGACAAAAGCGAGGTGGAAGAGATAAAATCGCGTTTGAGGATGTGATATATTCGCCGTGCGCGAAGTTGCGGCAGTTGCTGCAGGCGGACGAGTACCGATCAAACACGCAAGCTTCCACGCCGGAATCGACACGTGCCGAGAGTGAGTCCGCAGCGCACGTGCAATTACTAAAATTAAATCTCCCAACGTTTTCGGGAAAATATGAGGAATGGTTTCCTTTTCGAGATACTTTTATATTGGTGATACATAACAACAAATCTCTAAGCGACATATAGAGATTTCAGTATTTACGGGCGTCGCTGACGGACAAAGCTCTTGACATCGTACAAACATTAGAGATATCGGACAGCAACTATGACCTTGCGTGGAATATATTGAAAGACCGTTTCGATAACAAGCGGTTAATCGTGCAAACTCACATAAAGGCGATATTCGAACTGCCGGCAGTTGTCAAGGAGAACGCAGATGACATTCGGCAATTGGCGGACGGGGTGTTAACGCATATACGCGCGTTGAATGCGTTGGACTGCAATGCCGACAAGTGGGACGCGTCATTAATTCATATAATTACGTCAAAATTGGACAATGTAACATCGCGAGAATGGCACGCGTCACTACAGGGAACTGAATTATCCACGTTCAGGGAATTGACCGACTTTCTTGCGCACCGCAGTCAAGTCTTGGAGGAATCGGCCAGGAGAGGCACTAGTGCATCGGACCGTTCCAATTCTTGTTCACAGGCGCAATCGGGCTTCGGGCGACGCGCGCTGCACGCAATGGTCGAGAGAGGAAAATGCGCCTATTGCGAGAGAGCACATTTAATTTACTACTGTAAAAATTTCTTGGCGCTTCCGATAAACCGACGCATAGGCAAGATGTGCCGCAGAAAAACATGTCTAAATTGCTTACGCAGTCGCGATCACGTGGCGGCTGAGTGTCCGTCAAGCGGCTGCAGGACATGTAAGCAGAAATAATACTTTGCTACATCTCTCTGAGGAGGGAAAGGGGATCAGTGACCCGCAGGCTGGCGGTTCGGCGTCGGACGGTTCGTCTTCGGCCGCGGCTGACTCGGCTTCCGTGGTGGCTCATGGCGCGATCAGAGGGGGGAGCGCAAACGCGTCCCTCCCGACGGCGCTCGTCTATATCTACGACGCGAACGGTTCGCGCGTTACGTGCCGTGCTCTGTTAGATTCGGGAGCTCAGGCAAACTTCATTACGCGCAAATGCTTGGAGATGTTAAAATTGAATACGCGTCCGGTAAATATATCAATATCGGGCATGGGCGGCGCAATGTCCGTCTCGAATCAAGTAGCGCGGATTAGATTGCGGTCGCGGCTGAGCTCATTCGAGAGCGAATTTGATTGCTTCGTAGCTGAAAAAATTACTAACAGAATTCCGGCGAGTACGCTGAAGTGTCAAGCGTTTAGGCTGCCGTCCGGCATTGATCTAGCAGACCCGAGGTTTTACGTGTCATCGAATATCGATTTGTTGATCGGTATCAACTTGTTCTGGCAACTGCTATGCGTGGGCCAAATTCAGGCAACGTCCGAGCATCCCGTAATTCAGAAAACTCGCGTGGGGTGAATTTTAGGCAGACGGATGAATATTGGCGCGCAACGGACCGGTGTCAGAATGCGTGCTTTACACGCATCCGTTAGTAACTTGCAACTCCATAAGCAGATTGATCGCTTTTGGCGAATCGAAGAGTTGCAGAGTTGTAACAGCTACACCAGGGAGGAGCAGAAATGCGAGGATCACTTTATGCGCAACGTGTCGAATAGCGAGAAGGGCCGATATATCGTGAGGTTGCCTCTCAAGGATATATTTCAGCAACTCGGTGAATCGCGCAAAACGGCCATGAAACGTTTTCTGGGACTGGAGAAAACGAGAAGCGACTCAACCGTGACTCCGCCTTAAAGCGTGCTTATGTAGATTTTTTGCGCAAATATCTCTCGTTGGGGCAAATGAGAATCGCATCTGCAAGTCCGACCGGAAGCAGACCCATTTACTTACCCCAAGACTCTTATGACAGGCCCGGTCGTTCAGCAAAAACTGATTTCAATCTTGATGCGATTTCGTGCATTCGCGTACGTGTTCACCGCAAACATGATTAAAATGTACCGGCAAATATTGCTTCACAAATCGCAAACGCATATGCAACGCATATTATGGCGCGAGAATCCGGATGCTCCAATTAGCAAATACGAGTTGCTTACCGTAACATACGAGACGAGTTCGACATCGTTTTTGGCCACTAGATGCATTCAGCATCTGGCACAGAAGTGTGCATCCGAGTATACGGTTGGAGCGAGGTGCATCTTGCGAGACTTCTACGTGGACGACCTGCTCACCGCTGCTGACACTATACCGGAATTGAAACGCATGCGCGAGGAAACGGTTGCGTTATTGAGGCGTGGACGTTTTGAGTTGGAAAAGTGGGCATCCAACTGTCGAGATTTATTGCAGGACGTAGAAGGCGCGACAGATACAAGTATAACGTTGGGCGAGAATTTAAACTCCAAGATCTTGGGGGTTGCATGGAACCCGGTCAATAACAATTTTAGATTTAATTACGCCGGCGACTCACCTGCCAATCATATAACGAAACGGGGCATATTATCAGAAATCGCAAGTCAATCCTTTGGGACTGCTGGGGCCACTAACGGTTGTGGAAAAATTAATTCTACGGGACTTATGGTAGTCTCAGGTCGGATGGGACAAATCGCTCAGGAGATGCATTGTCGGTGGTTGGAGGTGAAACGGCAGTTGGCGCATCTGAGCGAGTTACGCGTACCACGTTTCGTAGGGCGCGTGGGCGATGCCCGCGTAGCACAACTGCATGGCTTTTGTGACGCGAGTGAACGAGCGTATGGCGCGTGCGTTTACGTCAGAACGCAAGAGTCCGGAACATGCCGGGTTCGATTGTTAGCTTCTAAGTCACGGGTCGCGTCTATCAAGGTCATATCATTACCCCGTTTGAAGTTGAGTGCAGCGTTACTATTAGTGAGACTAATGAAAAAAGTTCGGGCAGCGAGTGCTCGGGAACTAGAGTAGTCTTATGGTCGAATTCCACCATCACATTGCAGTGGATTCTCTCTGAGTCCCGGAGATGGGGCGCGTAGCAAATCGGGTGGAAGAAATTCAACGTATGACAAAAAACGCGGACTGGCAGCACGTGCCGTCCACGGAGAATCCGGCCGACATGTTGTCGCGCGGTGCTGATTTGGCAGCCTTAACTGTCTCCAGCATGTGGTGAAATGGTCCATCGTTCCTGCAGCTTAACGAAAGACAGTGGCCGACAAGAAAAATCAAACTGTCGGATGAATTGCCGGGGAGCAGAAAAGAGTGATCGCCGCCGTCGCGGCCGAGGGTCGATCAATCGTGTCGACATTGCTAGAAAAATATTCAAGTTTAGAAAAAATACAGCGGATAGTTGCCTACTGCTTGAGAGTCGGGCGTTCGCGACGGACGAGCAAGAGAACTTTGCATTTCTCATTGGGAGATGACTACGGCTATGCGAGTTTTGATACGTTCCGTGCAGCGCGAGTCGTTCCCGAGGAAGTATTGTCGTTTGAGCGAGGGTCGACCAGTCGACGGCAGAAGCCGTATTCTATCATTAACACTGTTTATCGATGAGCATGAAGTTATTCGCGTGGGGGGGACAGATAGGCAGAGCGGCATTGCCACCGGACGCGTTGCACCCCATGCTGTTGCCGAAGAGTCACTCTCACGATCCTCATGATTCGCAGGGAACATGTAAGAAATTTGCACGCGGGACTGCAGGCCACGACGTGCGCTGTGCGTCAGCGCTATTGGTCTTTAGCGGTGTGCTCGACGGTCCGTAAAGTGATACACAAGTGCGTAACGTGTGTCAGATGTAAATCGGTGGCATCGCAAGCGATAATAGCGGACTTGCTCGGTCCATGCGTGAGTCTCGCGACCGTTTACACACACAGGGTTAGATTATGCCGGCCCAATTTTGATAAAAGAATCGAAGAGGCGTAACGCTAAGATGCTCAAGGCACACATCGCCGTATTTATATGTTTCGCAACAAAGGCCGTACATTTGGAAATTGTAAGTGACCTCACATCGGATGCATTTTTAGGGGCGTTCAAGTGCTTCATGTCGCGCTGCGGTAGGCCCGCACGCGTATACTCCGACAACGACACTATATTCGTCGGAGTAAATAGACAAATAAAAGAAATGTAGGAGCTTGTCAACGGCGATCAGGCGGCGATACGGCAGTTTGCGCAGCGAAACAAGTTCGAGTGAAACTTTATTCCACCACACGCCCCATATTTCGAAGGTTTATGGGAGGCGGCGGTAAAATCCGCAAAATTTCATATGTATCGCGTGGTCGGTAACGGCAATCTCACGTTCGAGAAGATGGAAACAGTTCTGTGTGAAATCAAAGCAGTGCTAAACTCGCGACCGTTGACACCTCTCAGCGAGGACGCTAGCGATCTTACTTGTTTAACTCCGGGTCATTTTTTGGTTGGTGCAGCGCTAAACAGTTTCCCAGTTACAGATTTGACAGCCAAGAATCAAGGATGGCTACTACGTTGGCAGCGAGTGGAGCAAATACGCCAGCATTTCTGGAGGCGTTGGAGCACCGAGTACATACATACTCTCATCGAAAGGAAGAAGTGGAAGGCAAACCAAGGCAAGCAATTAAAAATTGGCCAGCTTGTACTAATTCAACAGCCAGGACTGGGGCCGTTGCAGTGGCTTCTAGGCCGAGTAGCGCAAATACATCCGGAAGCAGATGGTATCGTTCGCGCAGCTACGGACTGGACAAGGACAGCTCACGAGGCCGTTGATAAAGCTGGCAGTACTTCCCATCGGAGACGCCAACTAATTTTTTACTCAAACAATTTTTTCCTGGCGTTTCGTTATTTCATTTATATTATTTAACGTGCGCATTCTGTTCTATTTATTACTATGCTTCTTATTTTATATTTTATGAGGCGCGTTGGCGTGCGCATTCCTTTTATTTATTTATTTATTTTTATCTTATTTTACATTATGTCACACGCGTCTACCCTTTATTGCTTCATTATTGCATAACGCGCTTATTTTCGTATCAGCTCACGTTAGTGCGCGTTTCGTTACTTATCGCTATCTTGTTCGGCATGAAGCGTATTGTCAGAATCAGGATTTCATAGCTGAATTTTGTTTGTAACGTAGCCAATTAATTGCGTTAAGTCAAGTTAATGCGACGTTGATTTTAAAGACATGCCCTTCAAGGGGGACGGGATGTTTCGCACTTGTAACGATTTGGTGACAACCAATCGAGAAGCATGATCTTTCTGTCAAGAGTAGGTCCTATATGATTTGTTAAGACAAAGACGTGGGGGAAAAACCAACGATATAAATAGAGCGAGCTTTTCGAAACGTTGACTCTCGAGCTCTCGCTTTCTCATCGCAAGTCACACAAACACTCCGCTGCTGCTGTAAGAGACCGGTATTTTGACGAGCGGTCGAAGTTGGAACTGTTGCAATAAATCCTAGTACAAGGAACGGAATATCTTACTATTTCGACCGGTAGATTTCCCGTGTCGAATACCTGTCCCACGATGCATCCCGTTAGCAATAAAACGTTGGGACAAGAACGCGTCGGCTTACAACCGATGCATAATTCTATATTATGAAACAGTAAAATGTATACAAAGTATTTGTTAATGGTGGTCCCTACGTTTTACCGTAAGAGATGACTTACTGCACTTCTAATTTACTAAACACTTACATGACATTTACTTCAGTCGATCGCGCGTACGCGGTCTAAGCAGTAACACACATAGGCCGAGTGACACCTATAGGCTACTGGTGAACATTTTTCTCACAAGAAAACACATGGAAGTATCCGCCTCCATTTTACACGAGCTTTTAATATGCTGTGGTACATATAAAAATAAGGGATACGTATTTTTTTATATGTGCCCGTTTGCACTTTTAGGGAGTAAAATACCCCTTTGAAGAAAATCGGTACTTTGTTTTCGAAGTGTATATCGTCAAAACTATAAGAGATAGAAAAAAGTGTTCTAAATAAATGAATGGCTTAAAAAGTACTTTATAACAGCAAAAAAAATTTGTTTAACTTTTTTTATACTTTTCCTCACCACTTATCTATTTCTTTTCAAAATTCTTATTTCTTTTTATAAGCAAAATAAAAGTTATTTTTTACTATATGTTGCTCGTATTTTCATAAACATTAACAACAAAAAACGGGTCAATAACGGGCAATAAATAAAGTTATTTTAAATTAAATATATTTTCATATTACATATAAATAAGCAACGCGGAACTAGTTTCTGCTTCCCTGTAGGGGGAAGGAGGAGGAACAGAAGAAGCCAAACGTAAGTAATATATATTTTATATTTTTAATTGTAAAATTACCCATGGTGCATTCTAAATTATTAACGTTTCTTTTTATTTTTAGATTTTAAACCGTGGCAACATCAATCAATATGGAAAGACAAATATCCAAGATGCAGAATATAAAAGATATTCACGCCGTCTCAACCGCAAGATAAATGAGAGAGCTTGGGACCAAAATGACCATTTGAAGGATTATTAGAACCTCTAGATTTTATTTGGAGATCGTATTTACGTGGAGGATTAGAAATCATTTTTTAATTTTTTTAAATAATAAAAATTTAATAAAAAAATTAAATATCCTTTTTATTAAATTTTGTAAATTTTCAAATAAATGATAAAATAAAAATATATAAAAATACAAGCAAAACATGATACTTGAAGTATCGAGCGCACGTACTATGCTTCTGGAGAAATTTTTAATTATTTTTAGAAAATGAAAATGTCGCATCATAACTTTATATACTATTGAATGCGTAATAAAATAAGCTTTTGCTTATAAAAAAAACAAAAATTTTGAAAAAACAGGTAAGTGGTGGAAGAAAATGTAAAAAGAAAAAATTTTTTTAAAGCAATTTTTGTATAAATTACTCTTCAAGTCAATTAACTTTCAATTAGAACATTTTTCTCTATCTCTTATAGTTTCGATAATATACGCTTCAAAAGAAAAAAATCGATTTTCTTCAAAGTGGTATTTCACCCCTAGTGCAAACGGGCACGTATAACAAAATGCGTGTCCCTTATTTTTATCTGTACTACAACATATTAAAAGCTCGTGTAAATCTTAGGCGGACACTTTCATATGTTTCCTTGTCAGATTGTTTTCCTATATTTTTTGAGAATATCTGTATAATTTTATAACTTCTTCAAATTTTTTTATAAAAATTAGAATATTTTTCATAAATATTAAGAATATCTACATCTTTTCTCGTAACTTTTTATATTTGTTAATAATAAAATATTTTAAGATTTCTGTTATTTTTTGTTTTATAATTTTTGATGAAATGTTATAAAATCTAAAAAAAGTTAAAAGTATTTTATAAAAATTGTGGAATAAGAAATCTCAGAATATTTCAAAATTAACAAATATAAAAAATTGTGAAAAAAAGATGTAGACATTCTGAGTATTTATGGAAAGTATTCCAATCGTTATCAAAAAATTTGAAAAAATTATAAAATTATACAATATATTTTGAAAAATATACGAAAAAAATCTAAGAAAAATTTTCTCAGATCTTTTTTTCGTAAAGAAGCTTATACACGTCACTGTCCAAACCGCGCTTGATTGAAGCAACTGTCACCTAAAAAGTGTTTAATAAATTACAAGTGCAATCATCTTACGGTACAACGTGGAGAAAACCATTAACAAACACTCTTTGAATCCCGCCAATGCATTTTTAAAAATTATAAAATGCGTAATTGTAATTTGCAAAATAGAATCTTATATGTGAAACAGTGAATACAGATTAAGCTATAAAAATAATTAAGATCTGTTAAAAAATTAAAAATAAAAAATTTTTTTTAAACGGAAGTTAACCTGGTCCCGATTATAGCCTAGGAAAAATTTCTACACGGGCGTGAGTGTTTGTGATTGTTAAATAAATATTTTGCACTGGTAACCCTATATATTTTTACACCTTAAATTTACACACAGCGCGTTTTTACCACTCATAAATATTCATAACTATACGTTATTACTATTCGGATATATTCGTATGCAATCCGTTTCAAGCACTCATTTTTCCGGAAAAGTTCCTGTTTGCGATCTAAAAACAAGGTCATACACATCAAGCCAATTGCATGTTTTCACCACTCAAATTAATCGTTCTCGTGGATTAAAAACAGTAAATTATTTTTGTAAGGAAATTTTACCAAACTTAAAACACAGCTTTCAAGAAAAATCCAAATGTAATATCACGAAATTAAATTGTTAATTAATTTAATTATTTACTTGATCATTGTAGTAGTCGTTTGAGTTGCCTCGTGTCTGCGATATTTACTGATTGGGAAAGAATTGCTTCTTATTTTTTTTATAAATCACAAGATCTTAATTCATACTTTGATGCTTCTACTTCAATAGCTCGTGAAATCCACTCCATTAATTATTGCCTGTCATCTCCGAAACATACTTTGGACAAAATTTTCGGCGTATTCTTTCGTCAGAGACTTCCAGATTGCACAAATTTGTCGCAGAAGTTGCTTCAAATTGCGAATCTTCTTCCTACAAAGCTTAATCTTGATAAACGCCCACATATTTTCAATAAGAATAGCATCGGGTGATGCCAATCCTATTAAATGTAAAATTATTTAATAGGATTGGCATCACCCGATGCTTATTGAAAATATGTGGACATTCATCAAGATTAAGCTTTGTAGGAAGAAGATTCGCAATTTGAAGCAACTTTCGCGACAAATTTGTGCAATCTAAAAGTCTCTGACAAAAAAATACGCCAAAAATCTTGTCCAAAGTATGCCTCGAAGATGACAGACAATAATCGATAGAAGGAATTTCGCAAAAAATGAAATCATTTTTTCAAATTTTAAAAATTTACCCCTTAAAAAATTTCGTTATACGTGCCAAAATATCACAAATTTTGAGAAACAGCTGAGTATTATGATGAAGCATCAACGACAATAGTGTCATTTACAATCCCTAAAAAAAGTAAGAAGCAATTCTTTCCCAATCAATAAATACACGAAGTAATTTAAACGACTGTACGCATCTCTATTATCCCCTCTAATCCCAAAAAACTATAAAAAAGTTATTGTAAAAAATATTACTTCGACCAAGGTCTAAACTTGCATTTCCCAATTATCCGGAAAGGGTGTCTTAGCCAGTTCAACCACCAAGATACTTGGTAATATTCTTAACAACAACGAGATTACTCAGAGAACGTACGTTAAAGCCGACGTATAAAATCATAGATATACGATGTACATTGTATACAACAAATTAACTAAGAATGAGCTGAGACAGTCATAGCAAGTTCAAAATAAAAACATATAATAAAATATTATTTGAACACAAAGATCTTGCTATGACCGTCTCGGCCCATTTTCTGTTAATAAGTTCAAATAATTTTGATTTGTTGTTCCCTACTTTGTTACTTTTCCAAAATTACGTTTTCCAAAGCTCTAATTGTGATGGAGCAGCATCCTGACAGGACCAGAATCCAAATCTTGATGCCGTTTTCCTCACTTTGAGCCGCAAAAAGCAGAGCCAACTATGCTAAAAATGGTGTAGCAGTCTGGTAAATGAGGCACTATTGCATAGAGCAAAAAAATGATTATTTGTTAGATTTTACAATGTACATTGTAACAAAATATTGCAATAAATTGTTGAATTTAAAATTTTGGCATCTGTCTGTTAAAGTTGCTTTGAAGTAACCATTTTATTTCTTATCTTATCTAGAATGTAAAGTTGCTTGATACCTTTCTGTATTTTTAAAGACTTAAAAAGTCATGTAAAATTATCCTAAATAG
Organism: Solenopsis invicta; assembly: GCF_016802725.1. Taxonomy (NCBI): domain Eukaryota; kingdom Metazoa; phylum Arthropoda; class Insecta; order Hymenoptera; family Formicidae; genus Solenopsis; species Solenopsis invicta. The sequence goes on from NC_052665.1 coordinate 25,280,411, forward strand.
CGTAAGCAAAAAGACCTGTTTTTTGGCCCATTTTTTGGACCTCAAATTTCAAACTATTTTTTATGCCAAATAGTACTATACAGGGTGATTCAGAATAACCTTATGTCCTTGAAGAAACATATTTCTCAGGTTATTCTAAAATAACTCTTCCTTTGGCAAAAACTTGTCGAAAGCATAGTTTTTAAATAATAAAAAGAAACAGTTATCGAATAACCGGGCAGTGCCGGTGCAACTCACCGTTCAATATGGGCGATTACGTAAAACGATCGCAGTGATAAGCAGACAGCTCGAACACTGCTTTCCCTCCCTTTCCCCTCTCTCTCATTTTCTTTCAAAACCTCTATCCCATTGTCATCTCTTTCTTAATTATTTATCAATTTAGGCACTAAAATAATACTAGAATTAAAAACAATATTTAATTATTTGGCGTCTCTCTTTTAATAATTTTGTACGAGTAAAAAAACATTCTTTTTAAGTCAAAATCATATTTAAAATACGTGAATAAAAAATACAAATGCAGAGCGAAAGAGAAAGACAGAGAGAGAGAGACAAGTTCGATCAAATTTGAACGTGTATACTCACTTATCATCCTGCACAGCAATCAGCTTTATCTTATAGAAGACAGAATATCCATATTAAACTCAAAATTTTCCTCTTTTCTTCTTAAATCACATCACTTGTCACATTCACTGCAATTATTGTCTTGATCGAAAATTACTAATCACTTTATACAAATTACTATCCTCAATTACTATTAGTCACTACTAATCACGCGTGAGAATTACTCAATTTATTTTTCATTCCATTTATTTTTCATTCACGCATTTTAAATATGGTATTTTTTACTTAAAAACAATATTTTTTTACACGTACAGAATTATTAAAAACAAGGCGTCAAATAATTAAATATCGTTTTTAATTCTAGCATTATTTCAGTGTTAGTGTATGAATTGATAAATAAATAAGAAAAAAATGAGAATGAGAATGAAGGTTTTGAGAGAGAATAAAAGAGAGGGGGAAGGGAGGAAAACAGTGTTTGAGCTATCAGCTTATCGCTGCGATCGCCTTACGTAATCGCTCATATCAAACGGTGAGTTGCGCCGGCCTTGTCTCACCGCTATACGCGCTCGGTTATTGGATAACTATTTCCTTTTATTATTTAAAAACTATGCTTCGGACAAGTTTTTGCCAAACGAAAAGTTGTTTTAAAATAACCGCAGGAATATGTTTCTTCAAAGCCATAAGGTTATTCTGAATCACTCTGTATAATAGAACATTGATCCCAGTAAAATTTTAAGTTTAGCATAAGCTCGGTTCTAGAGATATAGAGAGTTGAAAGTGATAGTTTCTCATAACACAAGGTGCTTTTTAGACTTTTTTTGTTGTTTGAATAAAATTTACCATTTTTCATATATTTTTGCGTGCTAAACACAAATCTGGTAAGCACATTGCTCTATCACGTCAAATTTCTTAGAAAAGTGTCAAAAATAATAATTTTACTTTACCATGGCATTAAAAAAAATCTATTTCTATTTATCTATAAATCTATTACTCACATTAAAAAAGCACCCCAATCGGTAAAAGGCAAGGAGATTTATATTAAAAAAGCATCCCAATCTGTGAGAGGCAAAGAAACTCATATTAAAAAAGCACCCCAATCTATGAGAGGTAAGAGGACTCGCATTAAAAAAGCATCTCACCGTGAAAAGCGGTGTCACGTGTCACTTCAACTCCATCTATCTCGGAGAGTTTTCATACAAGACAAAAACTAAAGTCATATTTAAATCCGAGATAAAAATCCATAAAAAACGTTTCACTTCGTTTCGCACGCACGCACGCACGCACGCACGCACGCACGCACGCGCACGCGGCAAATATATATATATATATATATAGGGTGCCAGGTAACTACCGCCCGTGGTTTCGTGGATTAATGGATCAAGTAAAACTGAGCAGAAAAGTCCTTTACTATTTTTTAATATTTGCCATAGTTAACGAAAAAAAAAAATTAATAAAGTCTGCGAATAAACGCGTATTATCGCGCGCAAGGACCGCCCGCTAGTCGCCGAGACGTAGGCAGCCGCGGCTGTAGGCGCGGCGCTGTGCGGTAATGAGGGAAAAGCAGCAGTAGCTGCTTTTCCATCCTCACCGCGCTACAGCTGCTGCTGTTTTTCCCTCCTCACCGCGCCATGCCTACAGCCGCGGCTGCCTACGTCTCGGCGACCGGCGGACGGTCCTTGCGCGCGGTGATACGCGCTTATTCGCAGACTTTATTAATTTTTATCTCGTTAACTATGGCGAGTATTAAAAAATGGTAAAGAACTTTTCTGCGCAGTTTTACTTGATCTATCAATCCACGAAATCAGGGGCGGTATTTACCTGACACCCTGTATATATAGATAGATATATAGATTTTTAGATAGATAAAAATAGATTTTTTTTTAATGCCATGGTAAGGTAAAAATGATCATTTTTGACACTTTTCTAAGAAATTTGACGTGATACAGCAATTTGCTTACCAGATTTGTGTTCAGCGCGCAAAAATATATGGAAAATGGTAAATTTTATTCAAACAACAAAAAAGAAGTCTAAAAACGGCACTCTGTGTTATGCGAAACTGTCACTTTTAATCCTTTATATCTCCGAAATCACGCTCATCATAAAATTTCTCTGGGATTAATGTTCCATTATGTAGTTGGCATAAAAAAAAGTTGAAATTCAAGGTCCAAGAAATGGGCCAAAGCTCATGCTCTTTTCTAAATATTTTATCACCAATATAAGTAAAATCGTTATTAATTTTATGCAAATTTTCAAAAATACATTAGTCAAAACATAGATGGACAACAAAATTTTAAATTCAACAATTTATCGTAGTATTTTGTTACACATTGTAACAAATCTAATAAATAGTAATTTTCTTTCTTGCTTTTTATCATCACATGGCAAATTACCAGCGATAAAATTTCCTTACTTTTTAATACAATACAAATTTGTAATAAAACATTTCCATCGAAAGAAATTGATCTATACCTTATTAAACCAAAGTAGGCCTCGGATAAAATCTATGTAGCTCATCCGATGGCCCTCGAATCCTATAACTTTTATTCAAAAATTTTTTTTTTCAAAATATTTTGGTGTCTAATGAGTTAAAACAAGACTCTATATAATACATTATTTATAGTACATTATAAATTTATTTCCTCTATTTTTATTACTTGTATGCATTTCCCACAAATTGTTCGTTTAAAGTAAAAACATTAATTATCATGCTATTATTATAAAAGTTATTATTATGCTATTATAAAAGTAAAACATACATTTTATTGTAATATTATATTGCAATATTTCTAAAAATGGACATTTTACCATTTCTGTAATGTAATATATGTTTTTGCAATGTTACATTGAAGTATGTCAGCAACATTTAAATAACAGAGAACATTTTTGAGAGTTATCTCAAACCAGAGTAGGTGTTTCTTATAGATTTTGGGTCGCTGAATACAAATTCGTAAACCGTTTCGCTCCATCACGTCCAGTTTTCTAATCATGGAAAATCTGTGAAAATTGAAATATTTGAAGAAAGAACAAAGTAAATATGACATTAAAATGCGGTCCAAAAATAGATTTAAATATATTTTAATAAGTTAAATAAAGTATAAGAGGTAAAAAAAGTTTTATTTACTAGTATTATTACAGCTTGCACGTCGTAAAATCGACGCAAAGTCGACTATTGTGCAACAGGCGATCTTTATAAGTCTTAATCTTTTCAAAATAGATTTTAATTGTTAATGTTGGAAGATAAGTTAGATAAATTAAAAAGTTATTAATCAATTAATTAATTAGATAATTATTCAGTTAATTAATTTTTTGCATATTTTACATTTTCAGACATTTTTAAGTAAATGTGAAAAATTTTTTTTATACCTGAGAATTTTTTAAGATTTTTAAGGCTATTACTAGCGCTTAAGGCTTATCTATAATGAGTTGTAAAGCGTAGTTGCAAATCGTGAGTGGCTAGTTGCCAGTCGCAAGTTGTAAATAATTTCAACGCCTAATCCACATTTAAATGTGGAAATTGTCAAAAGGTGCAAATTGAATGTTTGGTTAAGCGAGATATGTAAGCACTAAACATTCAAGATATCACTACCAAAAATTGTCACAATTATCACAAATCACATTTATCGTAACTTTTACCGCACTTTGCCACGCTCTTTCAATTCACTTTATAAGACTGTTCTACAATGAGTTAAAAACGCTCCGTCGACAGTTGCAAAAAATGGCAACTAGCGCTATTTCCGGTGGCAAGAGAGTGTCGCGGTTGCCAAACGAGAGTTGGCCAACTTTTAACTTTGGCGAGAGCAACTGGCGATCGCACCACCTTAACCCTATAAAGTGAATTGAAAGAGTGTAACGGAGCGCAGCGAGAATTACGACAAACGTGATTTGTGGTAGGACAATTTTCGGTAGTGATATCTTGAACGTCTGGTGTTCACATATTTCGTTTACTCAAACTTTCAATTTGCAGCTTTCGACAATTTCGACGTTCAAATGTGGATTAGACGTTGAAATTACTTACAACTTGCGACTGACAATTAGCCATTCGCAATTTCCAACTACGCTTTGCAACTCATTGTAGACCAGCCTATAAGATTAAGGTGATGCGATCGCCAGTTGCTGTCGCCAAAGTTAAAAGTTGGCCAACTTTTGTTTGGCAACCGCGATAGTTCGTTGCCACCGGAAATAACGCTAGTTGCCATTCTTTGCAACTATCGACGGAGCGTTTGCAACTCATTGTAAAACAGCCTTTAGAGTACAGAAAGCTTCGCTGTATCACCGCAATGTAGCGCACAGTCAAAAATCGCAACTCGGAAGAGATAAATTGATATTCGGCTATAAGTATAGAGCAGTTTCGAATATAAATTGATCGTCATGAAAGTGTAAAGCTTTTGTTGTTTAAATGAAATACATACTTCAGCTAAAGTCTTGTTCCTCTTTTCAAGTAAAATTGAAATTTTTTTGATTGAAATCTTCCGTGGGAAAAAGAAATTAAAAAATTTTGAGGTATTAAAAAAATTATTAATAAAAATTAATAAAAATAGTCCTGACATTTTTTGCATTAAGTGCAAAAAATATGTAATTGTACAAAATAAAAGGTTTTCTCAGGTCATATTCGACAAAATTATGAGAATGTTTTCGGTAAATCAACGAAGAAGTTAAATAACTCTTTGACTCCAAGAACCATATGTTTTTGTTGTGTTTTATATTTAACAAAGTAAAGAAATGGAGACAAAAACGCCATAAGTTTTTGTTCTCCAATGATTGGGCGGAAACCTGCAAATCATGAGTCGGATTAATACTTTTATTTGTGCGTGATTTGGCATAATAAAAAAAAAGTAAAAAAAGTATCAGCTATCCTAATATACAGTCCGTATTTTATCTAGTTTTAAAAAATAAAAACAGTAAGAGTGCTCTTGATTTTGATGATTTAAGTATTTCTAATAAATCATAAAACAAAGTCATAGTAGAATATAAAAAATACGAAATTATGCATCTTCAGAAATTTCTGAGGATTCATAAGTGATCATAGTGATTCTGATAAGACTAGTAGTAAATTTAATCAAAAGGAGGTAAACAATCTTGTTCGAGACTTAGAACTTTCAAAAAAATCTTCAGAACTTTTAGCATCCAGCTGAAAGAGAAAAACTTACTAACTAGTGGAATAAGCAGAACTTTCTATCGTAATAAAAACAAGTCATTCAAAAAATATTTTTCTAAAGAAGATTCCTTAATTTATTGTAATGATGTTAAAGGATTAATTGATAACTTTGACAGCGTTCCTTATAAAGCTAATAATTGGCGTCTTTTTATCAACTCTACAAAAAGGAGTTTAAAAGTTGTTTTGTTGCACAATGGTAATGTATCTGTTCCAGTTGCCCATTTTGTAACGTTAAATAAGGAATATAAAAACCTTCATTTTGTGCTCAAAAAATTTAATTATAACTTGCATAAATGGCAAGTGTGTGGCGATTTAAAAATTATAACAATTTTATTGGGACAACAAAATGGTTTTACGAAGTATCCATGGTTTTTATGTGAATGAAATAATCGGAATCGTAATCAGTATTGGATAAAAAAAGAATGGCTTTCTAGAGCAGAGCTCGCAACGATTTGCACATTTCGGGTCAATTTCTGAAGCGACGCCCACTACTTTCCCCACTACCGCTCGGCAGAGCGACTGTCGCATATTCACAAGCTCAATCTTCGAGTGGCAAGAAGTAGTGTGGGAAGTAGTGGGCGTCGCTTTAAAAGCGTTCCAAGCTCTGCTAGAGAAAAGTTAGGACCCGGTTCCAAAAATATTGGATAAAAAAAGAAAAGCCTTCTAGAGAGAAGCTAGAACCCGGTTCCAAAAACATTTTGCATAAAAATTTGGTTAAACAAAATATTGTTTCCCCCATTGCATATTAAACTGGGTCTATTAAAACAATTTGTAAAGACTTTACAAAGGAATAACAATAATGCTTTCAAATATTTGTACTTAAAATTTTCAAAACTCTCTGATGGTAAAATAAAGGAAGGAATATTTGATGGCCCCCAGAAAAAAGCGCTGTTGCGCGACAAAGAATTTGAAAACAAAATAACTAACAATAAGAAAGGACAAACTGCTTGGAAGAGTTTCAGGAAAGTAACCGTTAAATTTTTAGGAAATAAAGATCCAGAGTACAAAAATATTGTTGAGAACATGCTCAAAAATTTTAAACATTTAGGATGTCTAATGAATTATAAAATTTATTTTTTGCATTCTCACATTGACTATTTCCCTGAAAATGGAGATTTTAGCAAAGAGCAAGGCAAAAAATTCCATCAAGCATGAAAGATATGAAAAAAAGTTATCAAGGTATTTGAGATGAACACATAATAAGAGATTTTTGCTAGAATTTGGAGAAAGATACAAAAAAAGAACATAATGTTTTCAAGAAAAATTCGGTTTTATAAAACTACAAAAATGTAAATTGTAAAAAAATTTCCTGGTATGGTGTCCCCAATTCAGGGGATAAAATCCTAAAAGAAGTGGTACCTCCAGTGGTTTAGGATGGGTAACAATAAATTCACTTCAAATTAAAGTTTTGGAATTTACGTTTCAAAAGTTACAAATCCAGGCTCAAAATTTCAGATTTTTTTTTTAATTTATATTGACAAACATGTTTCACATTTACTTAAAAATGTCTGAAAATATAAAAATATAAAAATATGCAAAAAAATATTTAACTAATTAACTGAATAATTAATAACTTATTTTCTAATTTATTTAACTCATTTTCCAACAGTAACAATTAAAATTTATTTTAAAAAAAATCTAAGACTTACAAAGATCGCCTGTTTGTTGCACAATAGTCGGCTTTACATTTGTTTTACGACGTATAGGCTATAATAACACTAGTAAACAAAAGTTTTTTACTTCCTACACTTTATTTAACTTATTAAAATATATTTAAATCCATTCTAGGACCACATTTTAATGTCATATTTTCTTTTGTTCTTTCTTCAAATATTTCAATTTTCACAAATTTTCCATGATTTTTCATGATTATCTAAAAAGTTGGACATGATGGAGGAGAACGACTTACGAATTTGTTTCTGCAACTCAAAATCTACAAGAAACACCTGGTTTGAGATAATTCTCAAAAATTTTTTTTTGTGATCCTGTAAATCTTTCTAAGCTGTATAGGATGTAAGACTTTTCTTAACAAAATTATAAAATACTGATAATTTTTTGTTAATATAGACAAATAATCTTACCGTCCGCTATAGTTCCATTCGCGAGCAAAAGCTATAATTTGCAAAAGCAATGTGATACCGCCTAAACGATGAAGCTCTTCCACTGGTGGCCACACTGCTCTGACTGACATTAATTCTTGGAGAATTTCCACTTTTGCCTGAACTTCCTCGCTGCTAAACTTACATGCCTAAAATAATATATATGTTTAAATTAATATATATACACTGTAAAAAAAAAAACATTTAGAATTTATAGATAGTATACACCATACTAAATAAAAAAAAACCTTAATAAACGTAGTAACAACATGGCATAAAGAATTGCGAGTTTGCTCTCCGGGTTTAAATCCACCAAGAATAGTATAACTTTAAATCGGTTTTTTAATTGATTTAGAAGCAATCGCCACCGCTCGGAAGGCAAAGGTAAATCATCGAGAGTAACTCTGCTCAGGAAAGTCTGTTCCAATAGGTCGTTCAAAACCGGCGTTAAAACTGTAGGTCCCATATATCTATGGATATATGCAGAAGAAATTGCCTACGCGCTAACAAACATATTGCGCGCATATGGCACGCAAAGAAAAAGAATGAACATAGGTCAAAAACTTAACCGTTTATATCTATAAACATTTTTGCATATTAGCATCATGAATGACTTACTGGTTACTACGTGTCGCATGCGATGTTTACCTCAATGTTTATAAACCGCGTTCTATATGTTCTCATACAATTTCAATACATATTTCAATACAAAAGGTATTCACCGGTAATCAGTCAGTTATCATCAATAATTGCGGATCTACATATTATTTGGTGATTATATTGTAGGATGTTAAATAAAAACCAGAAGCAACGGAAATATGACAAGTTTAATTATTGATAAAATTCTTAATAAGTTAAATTTACTCGCACAAAATCTTTAGTCGCTCACGATTGACTCTCTTCGACACAACGTTCAGCTGTTGATACAACTCTTTTTTTCACAAGTCTCTTACAAGTTTCTTACAAGTCTATCACAAGTCTCATAAGTTTCTCATAAGTATCTCTCAAATCTCTCTCAAGTTTCTCACAAGTTTTTCTCGATGTATACTCTCTGGTGTCTTGCAACGCAATCCCTTGATTTTCTCACGACGCAAAACTCTCTGGATAGTTTCAATGTTCTCTCTTAGCTTTTTACTTTCAAAATATTAGCAATTTTTTAAACACAACTCGCCTTGTCTACTCGCATTTACCCTTTTTTTCTAATATGAATGTGCGTCCACTCGTAGATGATACATTTTCACACTTCAAACACAATTAATTGCGTTTTTTGTAAGGCTACCATAAAATGACACTTTTGTCCAAACAATGCTAATCCCTTCATAAATCAACGCTAATCTTTTCGTCAAGCGACGCTGATTTCTCTACTTAAATAAAAAAAGTTTTATCCGCGGGCATCAAATCTGGGACCCCAGCGTACCAGTCGATGTCCTAACGCCCTACGTCACGTCGCTTATTCGATAATCATTCTTCTGTAACGGTACTATAAGTGTTGGAAATGTTTAATCGTTATTTTCTCGAGAATGCCTAAGTTGTGCAATGAATGGCTTTACTACAGCAAACGTGTTAATGAATACTAGACATCTATAAAATTTTATTAAAATTGGCAAGATCACTTTGAAGGATTCTTCTTGTTAGTAACACATGTTCTCTCTCTTTCTCTTTCTCTCTCGCTCTAGGTAAATTTTTATGTAATAATGATATATCCTTCAAGAGAGTGAGGACGGCATTTGAAATTTGTGCATTAAAAAATAGAGAATAGAATAGAAAGTGGATTGAGTCTACGAGGAAAACCACTATAAAAAAAGCGCGCCATGCTATTCTACCTCAAAGGTTGTGTAGAAATGATAGCAGTTTAATATTTCGTTAATAATAATACTTTTTTAAAAAGTTCTAAAAGTTTTATTGCCAAAAATTTGGCTGTGACAATAAAACTTCTAAAAGTTTTATTGTCACAGCCAAATTTTAATAAAACTTTACATACATTTAGGTAACATAATTACATGATTTTAGAAAACATCAGTTGCTGCCACTATACGGTTTTAAGGGGTGAAATCAGTCCTCATGTTTTTAGCTTTTCTCTCTATGTCTCGATAACCATTCAAAATATAAAAAAAATGTTTTATACAAAAGTTTTACAATAAAATTATCTCTATTTACTCATGTCAATAATATTATTTTTAGAATAATTTTTTAAACAATTATAAAAAATTTTTTTTTAATAATTATTTTTTAAAAATATTATTAACGTAACTGAATAGAAGTAATTTTATTGTAAATCTTTTGTATAAAACATGTTTTGATATCTCAAATAGTTTCCGAGATATAACAAAAAAAGCTTAAAACCGCTATTCACATAAGGAATGATTTCACCCCTTAAAACCAAATTTGGGCAGCAGCTTCTAAAATCATGTAATTATGATACTTAAATGTGTGTAAAGTTTCATTAAAATCAGAGTGTGACACTTCGAGAAGTTCCCTTGTCAGTATGGTGTGTACTACCTATTATAAAAATGCTAAATGGCTTTTTTTTAATACCCTATAAATATATGTACGTAATATGTTAAAATATATAATAATTGATTCAAAACAAAAAAGAATTTAAGTAATTGTATGTACGCAAAAACGCGTAGTATTTTAGAAATGAGTTAAATAAACGTAATTTAAATAAAAAATTCGAGAAAACTTTATTTATTATACTTGTTTTATTATTTTATCACATAAAATATGTTTTTAAAATTTTCCGATAATTAGAGAAAATTGACAAAATTACATACAAGCATCCTCAGGTTGTTATAGAAAATTAATTTTAAAATTCTGATTTTTTCATGTTTTTTTAGACAATAGTGCAAAATTTTCCATGACCAATATGTAATATTAAAAAAGAATACCGTTAGATAAATCAAAACAAGGCCAAATTTTACAAACTTTTTATGAAAAAATAAGAAGAGATAAAAAAGTTGTATTTATTGTAATGTTTTGTTTAATATAATTCTAGTAAGAAGAAATTAAATAACTGTATATGTGATTACACCTTCGACACCAATAATAACTGTCGCGGCTCTCCAACTCATTTTAATCTTCAATTGAATTATTTCAAATCGAGCCTTGAACTTTTTATTGTATTTATTTCATTGTAAAAGCTTTGTTTCATCTTTTACATAATATTTGTGTTATTTTTTCTAATGTATTTATTTTGTTAAATTAACATAAAGGTTTAATTAAATAGGTTAAAACATATAAAATGTTTTTCAAGATTGTGTTAAAATTAACACAATTAGAAAATAAAAACGTGCGGTATTTATATATTACAACAATAATTTTATATTATATACCGAGAAAAAAAATACTTTTAAAAATATTGTATTATTATTATATTTACTATATCTTAAGCGCTAAATTTTTTCCACAGCAATAATTATTAAATATTAATATTTTTATTCAAATTTCAAAATTTAATACATATCAACTTGCAGAAACCACATGTAGTTACACATTGATCATCAATAACTTCACAAATATAAAAAAAAACCTTTGGAAAATAAATTATACTCAAATCCAACAAAATTTAGTATTTTAATCAGCTATATTCAATCAATCATATTCAAAATTTCTATTGCAGGTTTGTCATCAGCAACCTCAAAGGCCTAAAAAAAAAAAAACTCTGAATAATCAATTTGCTCATGTCCAATTAAATTTTGCATTTTGGTTCATATATGTATACTGCGATTTCGTCATCAGCAATCTCAAAAATCAATATATACCTTCTTATGTATGAATACGAAGTTTACACTTCGTGAAAAAAAGTTTCAACGAAGATGACATGCCAATCTTAAAACGGGAATCTTTATAGTGTATAAAGTTTTTTTGTTTTTCTTTTTTAATTTACAAAACTGCTCATTTTTTATTACTTTCATAAGATAAGAAAAATTCCTTCAAATACATAATTAATCACTTATTATACTTTCCTTGTAAGGTGGTAATGACGGTTGCCATGTGTCGCGATCAGCTCTAACGTTTTCCGCACGTTGCAATTGCTCCGCTTTTAAATGCAAATGCGCTTCCATGTATCTCTTCAGAGCAACGGCTACATGTCGTACAATTTGCCTTGATGCACATTCTTCATCGTCATTTATAGTCGGCTCTTCCTCAATGTTTAGAATTGGCAAAGTAGATATCTATAGTAGAAAAAATTCAATTACTTATCATAAAAAAAATAATTCTAATCCATGTAAGATCTATTATTTTCTTCAAAATAAAAATTCTACTTTTTGTGCTGTAACCCTTAAACACACCGATCCTGTAAAATACATTTTCGGGTGTGGAAGATTTTTTCAACTTTGAGAAGCTATAATTTTAATTACAATCAATATTTTTCTACAATTTTTTTTTTTAATGAAAGTTCAGAATCTCAGGAGTGTGACTGCACAATCGGCATTGCCAAAAAAATAATTTATTGTGAAGTTATAAAGAAAAAACCATTAAGCAAAAATAAAAAATTAGTCAAAAATCCACTTTTCCTTCAAAAAATCATATCTTCGCAACAAAAAACTTTTAAGGACTTTCAAATACGGCGTTTTAAAGCTACAGAGTCACATTTTTAAAATAAAATTTGGCAAAGTCATTCCTTTTAGAAAGTATAATTATGTAACATAGAAAATATAAGGTATTTTTGGACATCCAAAAATCCACTTAAAAAAAAAAATCATACCTTTGCAACAAAAAACTTTTAAAAACTTTACAATACGGCGTTTTAAAGCTAAAGATTTATACTTCAAAAAAAAAAAAAATTATATTATTGTCATTTCTATTAGAAAATGTACTTATGTAACAAGGCAAATATGAGGTATTTTTGATTAAATTGTGTCTAAAATTGAAAATTGATGTGTTTCATGATATATTTCGGAAAAACTCCCTTTTCTACAGCATTTTATAGTATTCCAACACAGAGACAAGGTATATGCAAGTAACATCCGCAAACCGACCTGTTCGAACGTATTTTGTCCAGCTTTTTTATATAAAATACTCACAAAAAATGTTTCACTTACACACTATATGGGTCGCATTGACCCTAACAAAACTTTGCTGCCATGCCGTTCAAATTCTAGTTGACCAAAAAAGTTGATCAACAATATCAATCAAAAGAGAAGATTTTCAACTTTTTTACGTTGTGGTCCGAACCTCCTATCTCATTCCGTCTTCACACAGAAAGCGTTCGAAACTTCATATAGGGTCTCTCAGACCCACTTACGTGTTTAAGGGTTAAGAACATATCATTTGTACAGTCTTTGCAAAATAAATTAAAATTGGAAATGTATTAATATTCATATTTTAAATTAAACTATACACATATAAAATGTGTAAATAACATTTTTATTTAAAAATATATTTGTATAGTTTATTTATTTTATCATTAAAGGAGAAGAGGATAATATGCCATCCATTTTCATTTTATAAAATAATTTTGTTTCTAATTAATATTTTCTATTAAAACTTGAACGATTATCTTTGTCAAAGTGTTGTTTCACAGATTCTAGGCTCAAAGTATGAGCTTTTTGAGATTTTTATTATTTAAGACATAATTTATAAAAATCTAATGCACTGCATAATCGGCAAAAAAAAAGTGGTTGTAATATGGCTATCAATAAAAATAATTTAAAAAAATTAGTTTAGTTTTAAAAAAACATAGTATCTTGTTACAAAATTTTTTTACAATATATTTTTAACTTTCCATTATTTAGAATTTTATTGATTTAGAATTTTCCGGCGTTCAGAAACTTTAAAAATACCATTAGAAATTTAATTAGAAATATCATTTTATCCCTGTTTAACATGAAACAACAAACATAAAATAATGTCTTTAATTTTTCTAGATACCGCTCTGTAGAATGACAATCCATCTATCAAAGAAATATTTCGATCTAAAAATTTCGCTGAAAAAACCTATATTAATGAAATTCCATGTTATTGTTTTAACTTTGTATAACTCGAAATGTGTATAGCCAAATAAAAAGGTAAATAAAAAAAAAAAACACTCAAGTATATGTACATTCGTGTAATAATATACTCAAGTTTAAGAATAATAAGAAAGTATGTGTAATTAAAGATTAAAAGTGTACTTTGAAAAAGTTTAAAAGTACTCAAAAGTAAAAATGCCTTATAACAATTGTCAGTTATTAGAGGAGAAGAGGTTAATATGGCACCCATTTTCATTTTATTGAATAACTTTGTTTATAATTATTTTTTATTGAAACTTGAACGACATTCGTCAGAGTGTTGTTTGATAGATTCTAGACTCAAAGTAATGAAATATTTATTATTTAGGACATGATTTACAAAAATCGAATGCACTGTATAATCGGTGGAAGAAAAAGAGTAGTTGTAATATAGCTATCCAGAAAAATAATGTTAAAAAATTAGTTTGGTTTAAAAGAAACACACGTTCTTACAAAATTATATATTTTTAATTTTTTATTGTTTAAAATTTTCCTGATTTAGAATTTTCCTGCGTTCAGGAACTTTAGAAATACCATTAAAAATTTCATTAAAAATATCATTTTATCTCTGTTTAACATTAAACAACAAGCATAAAATGATGTCTTTAATGCTTCTAAACACCACTCTTTAGAATGACAATCGATTAATTGAAGAAATAGTTCGACATAAAAATTTCGCTTGAAAAACCATATTAACAAAATTCCATGTTATTGCTTTAACTTTGAATAATTCGAAATGTATACGGCCGAATAAAAAGTTAAATAACAAAAAAGCACTCGAGGGTATGTACCTTCGTGTGATAATACACTCACGTTTAAAAATAATGAGGAAGTGTATGTAATTAAAGGTTAAAAGTGTACCTTGAAAAAGTTTAGAAGTGCTCAAAAGTAAAAATGCCTAGTTAATAACAGTTGTCAGTCATTATGTATTGGCATATTAACATCACTAAAAAACGGCGGGCTAATAAACGAATAAGCAATTGTTAGAATAGGTCACCTAATAACGGAAATAATAGGGGTAGCCATATTGTCCAGAGTAGCCATAATACCCTCTTCTCCTCTATGTATTGGCATATTAGCATTACTAAAAAACAGCGGGCTACTAAACAAATAACTCCATAAGTAATTGTTAGAATACGTCACCTAATAACGGAAATAATAAGAGTAACCATATTGTCGACAGTAGCCATAATACTTCTATTTAAAAGAATTTCCGTGAAGTTTTATTACGGCTTTAAGTGTATAAAAAGGTGTAATCACTAGTAACTTTATTAGAGAAGAAAAGGAGGTGGTAGAATACTATTTTGTATTTTTTTTTAAAATAACTCAATCAATATTAATAATTCTAACAATACAATTCTTATCAACATCAGTTTATCAGCCATAGAATTCTATCAATCACCCTACAGGTAAAATTTTATCGAGTATATAGAACAAACATAATTTACAATTTACTGAAAAGGGAGAAAAAAAGGTTTTTGTGAAATCAGCTACTTTTAATGCCTCAGTTGAGTTGATTAATTGTAAGATCTCCGTCCCGGAAAGTTGAAAGGTCCCATATTTGATCTCTGGGGTATTGTTTTGTAACAAATCTTCACAGTTTTTTTGGAAGAAAAAGATTCTTACATTTAAATGCTAATTAACATCATTTATTATTAAACTACTTTTCAATTTAATAACGTGATATTACTAATTCTTCAACATAGAACTATATTTTATAACTGATAAAAAATGCATTCAGAGCGCAGTTTAGTAAATTTGAAAAGGTACATAAAATCACACAATAAATATCAACACTAAGATCTAGCCATAACTGTTAAGGTATTTCGTTTATATTGTGTTTTCACATTTCGGTCGAAATACTTTATTCAGAGTTATAAAGTTAAACACATATTTATATTAACTTTATTTGTTATGACTTTGTAATACAGAATAAGTGACGTCTAATCTTTTGAAATGTCGCTTTTTACTTTAGAAATGTAATTTAAATCATCATAATATAATTATAACTTCGTTTTATTGTAATGTTCGAGATTTATAATTTCGTGATTTTTGCAATAAAAGCTTTGAAGAGGACCAAGTAATGTCAAAATATGTCCTGTAATAAATAATTATACATTTTTGTAAACTTCATTAAAATAAAAAAATTTAGATCCATTAAATTAAAGTTTGCTCGTTAATTTGGCCTAATATTTATTTCAACTTGCTTTTAAATGTTGTTTAGAATCATGATTTTGACATACATCAAAGTGGGATTCTCTTAAAATTTTTCATACATGTGAATTCGGAAATATTCTGAGATTTCTTATCCCACAATTTTAAAAAAATACTTGACTTTTTAAAATTTTATAACATTTTATCAAAAATTATAAAACAAAAAATAATAGAAATCTTAAGATATTTCATAATTAACAAATCTAAAAAATTCTGAGAAAAAATGCAGACATTCTGAGTATTTATAAAAAGTATTCCAATTCTTATATAAAAATCTGAAAAAATCTAAAATTATAGATATTTTGAAAAAAATCTAAAAAAATTATCACCAGGAGTCTGTACATGTAACTCGGACTTGCTCGGACCGCGTACGCGTAACTGGTAAATTATCTCTTAGGGTAAAACATGGACATAACCATTTAAGACTCACTCTGTATACATGGTGATCCATAATAGTTAGAATAATTATTTACCATAAGAGATAACTTGCTGATTTCACTCCATATAAATTACATGGAGTACAGTCGGTAAGTTATCTTTCATGGTAAATAGTTGTTCCAACCATTATAGATCACCCTGTATACATACTCGTATATAAATATACAGGGATTGGACAAAATAATATGAATACCTGACATATACACCATATTTATTTATTAATAAGGACCACCATTTGTTTGTAAAACAACTGCAATTCTTTGCGGAATAGATTCGTAGAGTGTCTGAATAGTTTTCAACAAAATGTTGTCCCTTGTACCAAAACATCCGCCAATTGCTTCAATAATGTTGGAGATGGAAATTTGCTCCTTATTCTCTGCTCTAAAACTCTCCACAACGGTTCAATTATGTTAAGGTCTGGCGATTGTGCTGGCCAAGGGAGATGTTTGGTAATATTCTGATGCTCCTCAAACCAAGACTGAATCTTTTTGGCTGTGTGTATGGGTACATTATCATCTTGGAATATGGTAGTGTTTGGCAGCAGTATGCTAGTCATAGTAAGAACATCATCATTGAGAATGTCGAGATATTCATTCGTAATAATCCAGCTAGTAATGTGAATGAGAGGACCAGCTGAACACCACGATATAGTCGCCCAAATCATAACAGAACTTCCCCCATGCTTGACTGTAGGAAGCAGGTAGTCCGGATCGTAGGCTTCTTTTGGGGTTCTCCATACATAAACCCGGGCGTTAATAGAAAACAATATGAATAATCGGACTATACCACATTCTTCCAATCATCAAGTGTCCAGGTTTTATGATCGTGGTACCACTTCTTTCGCAGCTTCCATTATAGTGGGTTTTGCAATTGCAGCACTTCCATGAATGTTAGCTTTGTGGAGTTCCCGCCGTACTGTTTTTTGTCGAAACAGTATTACTCAGGTGAGCGTTAAGTTCTGCTGTTACTTTTGCCGCAATAGTTTTATGTTGTCTGGCAACAATCCTTTTTAATGTACGTCGGTCTCTGTCAATTAACTTTAAGTTTCGTCCACTATTCCTCTTCGCCGATGATGTTTTACCATATTTTGTGTATGCTGTCATTACCGTGGATACTGTCGCTCGTGAGACGTTAAACAGTTCAGACGCTCCCGCTAACCAAGCACCAACAATTTGTCCTCTTTCAAAGTCTGAAAGATCACGCATTTCACCGATCGCTTGTTATAAGTATCGTAAAACAAAGCGTATAATACACTAAAATATAACCTACAAGATCTGCCACGTAAACTGCGCATTACAAATGCGTCGCATTATTTACACAGAAGCAGTGTTGCCAACATGTAACAAACTGTACTATATTGCATGGTATTCATATTATTTTGTCCAACATCTGTATTGTATATTAGACTGTTAAGAAAAAATAGTTTTTATTTTTTCTCAGCCTCTTGGCTCGAAAAATTCTATTTCACGTCAAAAGTACACCCTTAATTTTTATCAAGAATTTCTCAAAATTATAATAAAGTTCATTTTTATTAAGTTTTTTTCTGAATAATGAAACTCAAAATTTACAGCATTTTGATGTAAAATACATAATATCAAAAAAAATATGAGTTTTACATCAATTAAAAATATGAGCTTTACATCAATTGATTCGTCCCATTATTCTGTGCATAAAAGTATTAAAGTAAGATTATTCAAAAACTGAAAGTTTTACAAGATTTTTTTTATTTCTTATCAAAATACTGTAACTTTCAAATCTCATAACTCAAAAAGTACTTGAAAAAAAACTTCATTATAGTGTTTTGAAAAGCTCTTCACATTAAGTATTAAATTTTAGAATCAAAAATAGTGTTTTATTTTAAAAAATTAATATGACATTGACCACGCCACACGAGGTCAAATCAATGATATCGACAAACAATAGTTGTCTCCCTTGGAGGGAGAAAGAAGCCTTCTTCTGTTTCCCTCCGAGCCATACAACTATTGTTTGAAACATTTCTTCGTATGTTGCGTAATTTCAGAAATATCCGCCTGGGGAAATTAAAATAAAACTATAAAACTTTACTGAACATATATTCTTTTAAGAAGATCCTAAAACTATAAAAACTTCTTTGGTATTATAAATTTTTTTCAAACGAGAATCGAGAGGCACGCGAGCATGACGAAGGTTAATGGGGATAGCGTTAAGGCCAGGCAAACAGACTAACACTCTTTGTTCAATATACTTATGAATATATCATCTGTCCTTATTTTTCAATTTTAACATCATTTATCAAGGAACTATCTACTGCTCTGTTTTATTCTCCCACTGATTTTTGTACGCAAACATACAGACAAAATTTTTCTAGTCATAAATATTTATATAACGCATCTAAGCTCATTCCTAAAAGCACAGTATTATTTTTTTATGTTATCTAGTATCGGGAAACTTGTTTTATACGTACAAAGTATGCACTTTTATGTAAAGCAAATATTGCTACGAGTCGAAACTAAAAGCCCATAACAAAACTGTAATTTTTCAATTCTTTCTGTTTTACTTTAAAATAATTGCGCAGTGTGCGTTATTGTCTATTATTTCAATTGCGGAGAGTTTTTAAATCTGTAAATGTAAATCAAAAATCAATGACAAAAAAATTTGGCCAGTAAAGAAAGGACAAGTTTAGAAACCCCTTAATGTTCTATTAAAAAATAAAAAAATTGATAAATATAAAAAGGAGAGTCTGAAAAATTATTTGCTTTGTAATAACGTGTTTACTTCATAAAATAATATTAAATACACTACTCAAAAAAAAATAGGGAACACTTTCCAGACACCAAAAATTAGGCTATTTTCAAATGACTAACTCGGTAAAAAATCATCATAGGTAAAAAATAAAAAAAGTATTTTGAAGCTTGAAGATCGAGCTTTAACGTTCTACTAGCAGATTTTCAAAATTCTTTTAACTTCCTTGTCTTACGCAGTAAAAAAGCACACCTTGTTTTGTTCGTTAAAATTTTGTATTTTTGACCCTTTGCAGATCGACCAACAAATTTTTTTCGAATAATTCAAGTAAAATTTCATAAACTACAACATTTTACCTACAAAATGCTTTTTTAAAAATTTCTCTACGATTTTTTTTGACCGAGTTACGCAACTTTGAAGCTAAACCTGCATTTTTTACAAATGATATCCGTACTCCGTGAAAAATCATCGTAGACAAAAAATCAAAAAACCATTTTAAAGCTCGAAGTTTCAGTTTTAACATGCTATTAATGGTTTTCAAAAATTTTCTCAATTTCTTAGTACTATGCCCCAAAAAAGATACACTGTTTTTTCCTTAAAATAACGTATTTTTAACAGCCTGTAGCTCAATAAAAAAATTTTTCTCGACAAATCCAATGCAAGTACCATAAAGTATGACATTTTCTCTACAAAATGCTTTTTTTAAAGTTTTTTCTACGATTTTTTTTGACCGAGTTACAAGACTTCGAAGATATACATTTTTTACAGTACATTTTTCCGAAAAATGACGTCTACCGCTGACATTAGCATTACCCAACGTGCACCACGTGGAGGTTGTCGGTCGGATTTTTGCACATCGTGTGTGTGTGTGTGAGAAAGTGTGTGTGTGTGTGTGTGTGTATCGCAGCAGAGATAAGGACCCCGCAGTTCGTCACTTCTGCAGTATTTAATGACTCCAAACCCTCTCTGCTGTGTGTGTGTGTGTGTGTATGCGTGCGCGCGCATAAGTGTTCAATAGTGTGTATTTCTTCCTCTCTGATCAATTACTGCTTGCAAGCGTTCTCGCATATTTATACATCTTGCAATACGATCTTGCGAAATGTTGTGCCAAATTTCCGTTAAAATTTCTCCCAATTCTTCTAAATTTCGCGGCTGTTCCTCGCGACGCCTTAATCGTCGTTCCATTTCATCCCAAATGTGCTCGATTGGATTTAAGTCCGGGCTATTGGCGGGATGATTTAACAGTCTAATTGCGTGTCGTTGAAAAAAACGTCGCGTTATATTCGCCGTATGAGGTCGAGCAGTGTCCTGCATAAAAATAAAGTTCCGACAGGTTCGATTTAATAGCAAAACGTGTGGTCGTAGAATATCGTTGATATAACGAACACCCGTCATTGCCGGAGGTGGCAGGATCACTAGATTACTTCGTCTTGTAAGTGATATACACCTCCACACCATCACGGAACCGCCGTTGTAGGATCGTATTGGCATAACGCAACGTCGATCATAGCGTTCATTTCGTCGACGCCAAGTACGTATACGAGCATCATTGCCATAAAGGCAAAAACGTGATTCGTCGGAGAAATATACATTTCTCCAATCCCTAGCGGTCCAATTTATGTGATCGCGCGCAAATTGATAACGTATTTGGCGATGTACGAGTGTGAGTCTTGGTACTTGTGCACAAACACGAGAACGAAGACCGGCTTCTCTCAAACGGTTGCGAATTGTTTGTTCGCACACGTGGCGCAAATGAATGTCATCGCGAATGTTTCTTGCGGTAATTATTCGTCTTTCTAATGAATAACGAACAATGGCTCGATCTTGTCTATTTGTCGTTAATCGAGAACGACCACTACCTTCACGTCTCGTGTAATTTCCCGTGTCCCACCAATATCTTGCGCCACATCACGCATACTAAAACCTTGTTGCAAAAGCGCAATTATGCGTGCAACTTCTACGGCCGATAAATGTCTACGCGGCATTTTGAAAATTCCGTGTCGCTTATCACACTGCGAGAATCGCCGGCGTACTAAACAAAATTTTATTGTATTGAGCATGCAATGTTTACATATGGTCATCTTTGCCTAAAAAGAGATTTTTTTAGACTAAGACGACTATATGTTTACAGTACACACACACACGACACACACACACACACACACACACACACACACACACACGCACGCACGCACGCACGCACGCACGCACGCACGCACGCACGCACGCACGCACGCACACGCACACGCACACGCACACGCACACGCACACGCACACGCACACGCACACGCACACGCACACGCACACGCACACGCACACGCACACGCACACGCACACGCACACACACACACACACACACACACACACAGCAGAGAGGGTTTGGAGTCATTAAATACTGCAGAAGTAACGAACTGCGGGGCCCTTATCTCTGCTGTGATACATACACACACACACACACACGCGCACACGCACACCCACCCACACACACACACACACACACGCACACGCACACACGCACACACGCACACGCACACACACACACACACGCACACACGCACACACACGATGTGCAAAAATCCGACCGACAACCTCCACGTGGTGCACGTTGGGTAATGCTAATGTCAGCGGTAGACGTCATTTTTCAGAAAAATGTACTGTAAAAAATGTATATCTTCGAAGTCTTGTAACTCGGTCAAAAAAAATCGTAGAAAAAACTTTAAAAAAAGCATTTTGTAGAGAAAATGTCATACTTTATGGCACTTGCATTGGATTTGTCGAGAAAATTTTTTTTATTGAGCTACAGGCTGTTAAAAATACGTTATTTTAAGGAAAAAACAGTGTATCTTTTTTGGGGCATAGTACTAAGAAATTGAAAAAATTTTTGAAAACCATTAATATCATGTTAAAGCTGAAACTTCGAGCTTTAAAATGGTTTTTTAATTTTTTGTCTACGATGATTTTTCACGGAGTACGGATATCATTTGTAAAAAATGCAGGTTTAGCTTCAAAGTTGCGTAACTCGGTCAAAAAAAATCGTAGAGAAATTTTTAAAAAAGCATTTTGTAGGTAAAATGTTGTAGTTTATGAAATTTTACTTGAATTATTCGAAAAAAATTTGTTGGTCGATCTGCAAAGGGTCAAAAATACAAAATTTTAACGAACAAAACAAGGTGTGCTTTTTTACTGCGTAAGACAAGGAAGTTAAAAGAATTTTGAAAATCTGCTAGTAGAACGTTAAAGCTCGATCTTCAAGCTTCAAAATGCTTTTTTTATTTTTTACCTACGATGATGTTTCACCGAGTTACAGTCATTTGAAAATAGCCTAATTTTTGGTGTCTGGAAAGTGTTCCCTATTTTTTTTGAGTAGTGTATAATTTTAATTAGGTTAGAAAGGAATAAAACATATTGTATAATCAAGTGCAGAAGGAGAAATAAAAAATGTAATAAAACTGTAATAGAAAGAAAAAAGTAAAAAAAGAAAAAAGGAAGAAAAAAAGAAAAAGAAAAGAGGGAAAAAAAGGAAAGAGGATGAAAAAAAACAAGAAAAATAAGAAAACGGAAAATAAAGATAAGGAAAGAAGGAAGATTAAATAATGACAAAGAAAAAGAATGAGAAAAACTGCTTGTAGGCAAAAAATTAAAATAATTTTTTTTTAAATTGTTGGCTAATAGCATTTTATCTTTATAATTATGTACTCTAATTTTAACTTTTCTAATGATTACTTAATTATAACAAACGATAATTGTCTACGTTACGCTAATCTTATCAATTAATCTCTTATAATAGCAATGTATGTGAGTTTTGAATATCAAAATTTATCTTAAATTTTAGTCTTAAAAAGCCTTTAATTTAGTTAACCCCTCTCGGCACCTTTCCTCCTAACTAAAAGATCACGTTAGGCCCGATCCTGAGTTAAAGAGACTCAACTCTCTTACTCAAATCAGGGCTGACAATCGCACAACTTCTTAAAAAGTGTTAAAGCGTGTCTTCGCGTGCTGACCCTCATTTCGAAGTCCCAAAGTGCGTTCGCCCTCGTGCCTTACGCCCGATCAGTACGGCCACAAGTTAAAGCAATTTATTGCGACCTTCCCTGCCTTGTCCGTATTACAGGTAGCCCACCCTTTCTACCTTTCCTTTAAGGCTGAACGTAACAGTGTTATATATTTTAATTTCAGATAATCGTTCTCATTTTAATGTTATTAAAGATGATACATGATATCTTTTGTGTATAAACTTTATGTCAAAACATAAAATATAATGATACACATTAAATTCAATGTTATTTAGAATTTACATTTAAGGCCTTCAAGATAGATTAAAATTAAAAAATTAATATGTAACATACTTTTGAAAATTACATAAAGAGTATAAACCTATTAAAATTTCTGCTATTTGCAAAATTGAAATTCAGCTTTTATAAAAACGTAGCAACTAATGATAAGTAACCATCCTATAATGTCAAAATAGACTATAACAAAGTAATTTTAACATTTGTTTTTAGAATTCAACTTAAATACAAAATATCGTAATATTCCATCAAATATATTCTATAACCGCCACCTTTCCTTTACTGTTTGTAGATGTGTCATTGGAAGTAATTGTATTTAAAAACAACTTAATATATGTCAACTGCATGCACTTAAAACCAAAAAATAATTTTAAAAATATGTTTTTATTTTTTTTCGACACGTTCCACAAAATTGAAAAATGTGAAAAAAATTTGAAATATAATATGTCACATAACTTATCCAACCCCCCTGAATTAAGAAAAAATGACCAATATTTTAGATCAAGAGAAAACGCGATTTAAAAAATTCTAGATATAAAAAAATAGAATTTTCAGCAAAAAACAATAAAAAAATGATAGGTTATGTATATGGATACTCTTTATAATCATAAATTATTTTGTAAAGGTTAATTTAAATTTAACAAAAAAAAAATATTAATGAAAAATCATATTTCTTGCGGTATCTCAAAATTGTGGGAATTTTTTAAAATAAAACTTGGCACAAAATTTTTTTTTATCTGGGTGGATATTTTGCCCTACATAACGGTTGATTACGCGCAGGGCTCAAAATCACTCTCCTTATTACACTATACCCATAAACACAAAAAATATATTTGCAATAAGAATTTACAATAACTGTTTTAAAAACGTCAAAATAAGTGTTTTTATAAATCGTCATAATTACAATGGTCTTCGAGTAAAACTGTTATTGTTTTTTTTGTCTAAACTTTATAAAAAAAACTAAAAACTGTTAACTTATTGTAAAATAGTTATTGTAAATTCTTATTGCTTATATATTTTTTGTTTATAAGCAATTTTAATTTAATTATAGAAGAGCGTTTTTAAATTATTTAAAAAAAATAACATTTTATATAAAAAAATTTAAATAAAAAAAGTCTCATTCGCGGGAATCGACCTAGAACTCCAAACATAACAGTTATCAAAATCATCATCCTAATGCCGTACACTATGCTGTTGACTCGACAATAGTTCTGTAATGGTACTATAGATACTGAAAATATTTAATTGTCATTTTTTCAAGAATGCCTTATTTGCGCAACTTACTTTTATTTTGATGTTAGTTGGAGGCATAAAATATTAATAGTTCATTACTAAAATAAAGATTTCTTTAATAGAACATTATCTTTTTCTATTTCAGTAACATATATAATACCAGGTGTACAAGTATGAAATGCGGATTTGAGACAACAGACGGTGCACCAATGCAGTGTGTAGCATAAAGATTTGACGTATATGCCTTGTGCGTCAACAAGAGCGCACAAGTGATAAATTAAAAAAGTGTTTGCATAGTATTGTTTTGTTGTGTTCAATATGTCAAAATTTGTGTCAAATAAAGAGCATTCGCAGACAGTGTTAATTTTTTGTTTTCATTTAAAGAAAACTGCTGCTGAATCATCAAGAGGCGCGGTCGCGTCTCGTGCCAATTAAAAAAAAAAAAACGAGAAAGACCGACGCCTCTTTTACGCGAGTCAGCGAGTTCAAGCATAACAAGATTATCAGATTTCAGCAATGGCTGAACCGATCAAGTTTAAAGTCGTCTCATTCGATAGCTTGGGAAAAATTGCATATATTTTAAAGTGTTTTTATTTTTTCTCTCCGTGCCGTACGAGCGGAGATATCGCGATGCAAATTCTAATTTCTACATTTTTCTGTAAGATACGTCTCCTTGGTCGTCGCCCTCAGGAATTCTCCCTTTCACATTTTCGACACAGTGTGGCGCTCGCTACTACACTATCAGCATCTATGCGGTCACGTGATGCACCATGTGATGTGCATCACGTGACCGCGATCATGATTGTGCGTATGATAGGTTTCCTAACCTGTAACCTGAATCGTCAATAATATCTCGGTTTGCGGGGCAAACGACACATTTTTCTGCCGAATTCTTTCGCATGGTGCAAAAATGCGTTGAATAAACCTATTATTAATGAATATGTGCAGTTAAAAATATATATTTTGCATTAACTAGAGTCAATATTATTATATATTATACTCCTACGAGTGCTACGTATAAAATTTTTCGAGTGTCATAAGAAGATATGATTTACAAAGTGCACATGAATATGGTAATGAAACGAGGTTAATTAGATCGGATGCACCTTATTAAATCTATTTTTATCTTTCTATATTTCTCCAATGCATATTTACCTTTCTCAGCAAAAATGTAGTTCGCTTTCTCAGGTCTGCCTCTAAGTCATGCTTTTTTAATTCTAGCGTTAATGTAAATGTATATTTTTAATGAATTGACGTTTGAAACAAGTGTCAAATAATTGAATAAAGATATAAAAATGATTCCAATACCTGGTGTACGTGTAATTTTACAAGTTGAGTTTCAGAGGCCTCAACGTTGCGTGTACTTTCTGGTTTCAGAAATTTCTAATTGGATTAATTAATAAGTAAGGTACGTACATTTTGAATCCTGTTTATTAAAAAAGTTAATAAAGTAAGTGTAACTTTTACAATGTATATAGAGTTTACTGAAAACTAGTTAAAATAATACATGATATTAAATATGCTCTCTGTGTTACAAAATGAATTATCTTTTATAAGAAAAAATATCTTTTATAAGACGCTCAGAAATATTATTAAATATCAGGTAACAGCGAGATTAACACATATTATTTATTTACAATTAACATTTATTTTGTAACACAGCGAGCATATTTAATATCATATATTATTTTAACTACTTTAGTGAACTCAATATATATTGTAAGAGCTACACTTAACTTTGTTAACTTTAATAAACAGGATTCAAAATGTACTTACCATACTTATTAATTAATCTAGTTACAAATTTCTAAAACCAGAGAGAATACGCAGCGTTGAGACCTCTGAGACTCAACTTGTAAAATTACACATATTTTTATATCTTTATTCAATCATTTAACACTTATTTCAAACGTCAATTCATTCAAAATATACATTTACATTATGCTAGAGTTAAAAAAGTATGACTTAAAGGTAGACCTGAGAAAAAGCAAACCACATTTTTGCTGGGAAAAATATGCATTGGAGAAAGATAGAAAGATAAAAATAAATTTAATAAGGCTCATGCAATCTAATTAGCTATGTTTCACTATCATAATCATATGCACTTTGTCAATCATATCTTATGACACTTAAAAAATTTTATACGTAGCATTTGTAGGAGTATAATGTAATATTGACTCTAGTTAATGCAAAATATATATTTTTAACTGCATATATTTATTAATAATTCACTTATTCAACACGTTTTTGTACAAGACAAACGAATTCGGCTGAAAAAAGTGCATAACATATAATCTTGTCTATACAAGAGACATATTATTTATTGTGGATGGGAGTTGAGGTTAATTATATTCACGTAAGCAGTTTTTGATTTGCTTGGTATATATATATATATATATATATATATATATAGTGCGTGTTGGTGTGTGTGTGTGTGTGTACACACACACACACACACACACACACACACACACACACATACACACATTATAATCTTACTTGTAAGTTGAAATCATGACATCACAAAAAATAAATATATTGCTTAACACTACAAAAACGAGTGATATCAGTACAAAATTACCTTTTCAAAAAAAAGGTAAAAAAAGGTGTCAATTTATGTGTGTGCGCGCGCACCTTATCTATAATTTTTTTTTAAAACTCAAGTGGTACTATTTTTTAATTCAACCTAAATGCTTTTTTTCCAAAAAATGTATGAAATCTTTAAATTGCGCCAATTATAAAGAGAATATATTGCTGTTTGAAATAACTGTTGTACTACTTTTAAGGAATAAAATGCAAGTGATAGTATATTTTAATATTATTTATTTTTTAAGTAAAACCCAAGTAGCGGTATCTTAAATTCCTTTTTAAATAAAATTCAAGTGATACTGTCTGTGTATTTTTATTGAAACATTTTTCTGTTCTAACCTAAGTGGATGTACTTAATTTAAAAAAGTTTCAATGAAATATGTAACATTTAATCTCAAAGAATTAAACAGAAATGAGAATGTTTTATTAAAATAAAAAATTTTTAAACTACAAAAATTGGCGCTGCTGTTTTACAACATTTTATTTAGATTATAGTTAGCAGTGCCAATTTTTTGTAGTTTAAAAATTTTTTATTTTAATAAAACATTCTCATTTCTGTTTAATTCTTTGAGATTAAATGTTACATATTTCATTGAAACTTTTTTAAATTAAGTACATCCACTTAGGTTAGAACAGAAAAATGTTTCAATAAAAATACACAGACAGTATCACTTGAATTTTATTTAAAAGGGAAATAAAAGGGAATTTTTATTTAAAAGGGAATTAAAGATACTGCTACTTGGGTTTTACTTAAAAAATAAATATACTATCACTTGCATTTTATTCGTTAAAAATAGTACAACAGTTATTTCAAACAGCAATATATTCTCTTTATAATTGGCGCAATTTAAAGATTTCATACATTTTTTGGAAAAAAAACATTTAGGTTGAATTAAAAAATAGTACCACTTGAGTTTTAAAAAAAAATTATAGATAAGGTGCGCGCGCACACACATAAATTGGCACCTTTTTTTTACCTTTTTTTGAAAAGGTAATTTTGTACTGATACCGATTACTTCGAGAAGCTTATGATGAATATGCTCCATCGCAAGATGCGTTTCGACGTTTCAAAAGTGATGATTTCGACGTTGCAGACAAGGAACATGAAAAATCACCAAGAAAAGATACAAAAATATAGAATTGCAAGCATTGTTGGACAAAGACAATTCACAAACACAAAAACCACTCGCAGAGCAATTGAGCGTTAGTCAACAAGCTGTTTCCAATTGCCTACAAAAGATGGGAACGATTCAGAAGGTCGGCAGATAGATACCACATGAGTTGAACAAGAGACAGATGAAGAGGCGCAAAAACACATGTAAAATTTTGCTCGAACGATACAAAAAAAAGTCGTTTTTGCATCGTATCGTTACTGAGGATAAAAAGTGGATATATTTTGAAAATCTCAAACGCAAAAAATCATGGGTAGACCCAGGTGCACCATTCACATCAACCGCAAGACCGAATCGTTTTGGCAAGAAGACGATGCTCTGTGTTTAAGTAGAATCAAAAAAGTGTGACCTATTATGAGCTGTTAAAACCTGGTGAAACGGTTAATACCAAACGCTACCAACAACTGATCGATTTGAACCGTTCGCTACTCAAAAAAACGATCAGAATATCGAAAAAAGCAACACAAGATCATTTTTCTCCCTGACAATGCTCCATCACATACGGCAAAATCGGTTCGCGACACGTTGGAAGCACTCAGCTGGAAAGCGCTAACCCAAGCGGATAACTCACCAAACTTGGCTCCTTCCAATTACCACTTGTTTGCATCGATGGCTCACACACTTGCTGAGCAGCGCTTTGGTTCGTACGAAAATGTAAAAAAATAGCTCGATGAATGGTTCGCGGCAAAAGGGGAAGATTTTTAGAGACGTGGTATCCACAAATTACCCAAAAGATGGAAAAAATGTATAACTAGCAATGAAGCATACTTTGAATAAATTACTTTTTAAAATTAATTACTTTCAAAAGTTTATAAATTAATATAAAAAAAAGAAATAAAAAATGTAGATAAGAGGAAAAAAAGTGTCAAATAAATAGTGTAAAAAAAGAAAGAAAAAAAAAACCAAAAAAAAAGAAATTTAAAATAAAAGATAAAAGAAAAGAAGATAGGAAAGCAAATAAATATATGCCAAAAAATGATATAAATTTTTAAGGCTCCTGAATCTTTAGCTGAGGACTCCGCGTTGACGGTAGCGACTTACTATAGCAAAAAAATTATAACTAACAGGCGTGAAACGTGACAAGCAAGGTCGGATTAGGACTCATCCCGCCCCTAGACAACTCTATTAAATCTTTACGCCCTTATTTAAGCCTCAACTTAAATTAATCAACTTTTATATTCTATTTTCTTCTTACATTATTTTATGTAAAAGATTGCAAAGATTAACTCTTAAACACATAAGTGGGTCTGGGAGACCTTCCCAAAAAAACTTTACTTTAATGCCATTTTATTTTAGTTAAACAATGAAGTTGGTCGATCATAGTAGTCGATAGAGAAGACTTCAAACTTTTTTCCACTTAGCCCTAATCTTTTTTCTCATTCCGTCTTCACACAGTAAGCAATCGAAAATCTAGGGGAATTTTCAATATGTGTTTAAGGGTTAATTATAATTATAGATGTTAAAATGTTAAAACATGTAGACCGCGTATAAATAAAATTATGTAATTTAAATTTTCAATTTGTTTAGTTTTATTAGAATATATTAATAATATTATTAACATTTACAATAAATAAGTATTTTATGTATAATTGTATAATTTTGCAACATGTTACTATGTAGTAACATGTTGCAAAATTATACAACTATATATAAAATACTTAGAGTTTGAGGAGTTGCGAGTCAGCACTCAAAATCAGCCATATTTAAAATTTTAACATATTCCAACTACGGTAAAATGTTTCGCTCCATGCCATCTTACTTTTTGACTAGCACTCGTCGCGTCAACACACAATCTAAATATTTCTCCAGATTTTCATTTTTAATTTTCTTCAAAAAGTTTTTTTGACCATTTGTATTTGTGATCTTACTTATTTTTTCGAACTGATTGCAAAATAAATATATTACAAAATTATTACTGGTAAACTACCGTTTCGATACACAACAGAAATTTTGCATAAACATTCAATGTGATTCAATTGATTATTATGTGGTCATTTTGATAATGTAGCATTTGGGGAATTGTGAGCCACTACATTTTTGCCATTTTTTCAACTTAAGTTGGCATTTTTCATGCGTATTTCACAATATTCATGCAAAATTTGGATGTTTTATGCAATTTCATAGTAAATTTAGTAGTTTTCGTATTAGGTCCGCAACTAAGTCCTCGCTGTTTTTTTTTTTTTTTTTTTATGAAAATGCAACTTTATTGTGAAAAAATGGGTAAAAATGAATCATTTAAAGTATTGCCAATCTCTAGCTACAACTTTTGTCCATCTTTCTGGCAGAGCTCAAACACCGTTACAATAAAAGTGTTCGTCTTTTGAGGCTATCCACAAATCATTTTTTGATGTCTTCATATAAGCGAAACTGCTAATCAGCCAGACCATGTGCCATCGATCGGAACAAATTATAATCGGACGGCGCAATATCTGAGAAATATGTCGAGTGGGGTAGGACTTCCCATTTGAGCGTTTCCACGTAGGTTTTAACGGATTTGGCAACATGAAGTCGAGCGTTGTCACGCAGTAGAATCACTTTGTCGTGCCTCTGCTTGTATTGTGGCCGTTTTTCGCACAGTGCTCGGCTCAGTCGCATCAATTGAAGTCGATATCGTTCCCTAGTGATGGTTTCGTTCTGTTTCAACAGTTCATAATAAATAACACCGACCTGGTCCCACCAAATACAAAGCATAACCTTCGCAGCGTGGATATTTGGCCAAACCGACGACGTAGAAGCATGACCGGGCAGTCCCCATGACTTTCTTTTCTTTGGGTTGCTTTAATGAATCCATTTTTCATCACCCGCCACGATGCGATGAAGAAAATCCTTCCTTTGTTGCCACTGGAGCAGTTGTTCACAGGTGAAAAAAAGACGCTCAACGTCCCTTGGCTTTAAATCATAAAGAACCCAAGTTCCTTGCTTTTGAATCATTCCCAACACATGCAATCGCTTCGAAATAGCTTGGTGGGTAACTCCTAATGCTGAAACAAGCTGTTCTTGCGTTTGGCACGGATCATCATCGAGCAATGCCTCCAATTCAGCATCTTCGAATGTTTTTGGCCTTCCTTCACGCGGACGGTCAACATCAAAATCACCGTTTTTGAAGCGACAGAACCAATCACGGCACGTTGTTTCACTTAAAGCAGCATCTCCGTAAACTTTGTGGAGCTTTCAATGCGCTTCAGTCGCCGTTTTCTTCGAATAAAATAAGAAAATCAACACTTCCCGCAAATGACGATTATTTGGCACAAAATCAGACATTTTCACACAATTAAAAGTATATAACGCCAAAACAAAATCACTAACGTGTCAACGCAGTTTGTTTACCATATATCTAAGCTTGGTTTATGATGTTTTGGATATGTCTAAATCGACCAGCACTTACTGCTGGAGCCATCTATTGACAAACAGCCGGAACTTAGTTGCGCATCTAATAATTTTTTCGTATTTTATTTGTAGATATAATCATCATGCCACGTCATAAGTATACTACTGTATTCAAAAAGTAAGGTGAATTTTTAATTTAAACTTCCCGCGCTAATCAATTCGAGCAAACTGTTTTAGTTTTATGTTGGTACTACTGTTAGTGACATCTGTGCCAAATTTCATGTGAATTTCATCATTAGTCATATAGTTACGCTTGTGTTTTCTAAACGACTAAAAGTGATTTTGGCGATTTTTACAATGTCTGAGCAAAGAAGTGCCATTAAATTTTGTTTGCGGAATGAAATTTCGGCTGCGGAAACGTGCAGAATGTTGCAGAGGGCCTTCGGTGAATCGACTATGTCGCAGAAAAATGTTTATAAGTGGTACAAAGACTTCAAAGAAGGCAGAGAACGTGCTGATGACTTGAAACGCTCCGAATGACCATCAACGTCAACTGATGAGCAACGCGTAAAGAAAATCAAGGAATTGGTGCTCGAAAATCGTCGATTGACAATTAGAGACCTTGTCGATATGGTTGGCATTTCAATTGGATCAGTTCAAACAATTTTGAAGGATCATTTGGGCCTTAGAAAAGTTAAATCTCGTTTGGTGCCAAAAACGGCATTGATTCTTCGTGAGTTTTTCGCCAAAAATTCCACTCATATCGTTCCGCAACCGCCTTATTCACCTGACTTAGCTCCGTGTGACATTTGGCTATTTCCCAAACTCAAAGGACCGCTCCGGAAACACCGCTTTGAATCTATTGAAAAAATTCAACGTGAATTGCTGCGCGCTTTGAAGGCTATACCGGGAAACGACTTTTTGGCATGCTTCGAGGAATGGAAAAAACGTTGGCATAAGAGCATTGTATCGGAGGGGGAATACCTTGAAGGGGATGAAATTGATTTGGATGAATAAATATTTTTCATTTTATAACAAAATTCACCTTACTTTTTGAACACAGTAGTACAAGTAAATCAGTAAGCCAGTGATCGATATTAATGCCACAGTGACTGCCATCCAAGTGGTAACAATTGAAGAAAGCGGGGCGGTCCGTTGGCCGAGCATATAATAACGATAGGAGCAAATTAACATTTTGAAACTAAATAAAGCAAACGTAGATTCTTCAACTGTTTCAAATGAAAAATTGGGCGATCTTGTTTCAGAAGAATTCTGCATCATCTGCAAAGATGTTATGCCGAAGAAATTGAACAAAAACAATTACATACATTGCAATGAATGCGATCAAACTGTGCACTTGAAATGTGCCAATTTGAAAACTGACTATTATACCTGTGTTCACTGCAAATCGGACTAATCAGATTATACGGACTTTATTTTTTTATCAGAATTATCTTAATTTTCTTTTTTCTATAACTTAAATAGAGAATAATCACCAAAATATGCTATTATCTTCCACTTTAAGTCGTAGCTCATAATTCCCAAAAAGTTTTAAAAATTCAAAAACTACACTTTTTTTCAAGCATATCAAAATTTTACGTTATGCCTTTCAATAAATTTCTAAAGCCAGTAGTGGCCTTTTGAGGTGTTGTGGCGACCGTTCGCTACATGCCCGAAAATTTGAAAACAATATTATTCAGGGCAACAATTAGCAATAATATTCGTCAGTTGAGATAAACATGCTGAGATAGCAAGAAACACGGTAGAAAAACATGCAGAATAGAGGAGAATCACAAACACAGAAAATAACAAACAGCTTCAAATCTGCGGACCAAACGGTCATCCGAAGCTGATATAAAGTGGGCGAGAGAGGAAACGCTCTCTCTCGCCAAGTAGCCTTTAAACTCAACGCGTCGTGTCATGTAACTCGGACATCATAAGAATTAAACTGAACCGACTAAAAGAACACTCGACTTCAAATTATTAAATTACTACCGCACTACCTCTTAACATCTAATCATATCTGAAGTGGTGACACCGACGTGATCGGGACAATTTTCCTTGTTTTTTGGCATTGAGACAGTTAAACGCGAATTTATTTTTTTGTGTGTGACATTTAACGCGAACTTGAACAGCGAAACCGCGCGAAATATGAGTGAGTGCACGAGCGGGACAAAAGGTGCAGCATGCCGATCATAAAGGATGGTGAAAACGCAATGTAGCGGCAGCAGGGAGAGCCGACAGTGCAGCCGCTTATGCAGCCGCTCGTGCAGCCGATGATGCAGCCGACAGGGCGAGCTGCTGTCGTAGAACCGGCAGGTTACTTCATGCCCGGTCCCGAGGTGAGCCGTGTCGGGATGCATATGCCGCAGTTCACGCCCGATGACCCTGAGCTGTGGTTCAGCATCGTGGACCGCAGTTTTCAGGCGGCCGGAATTACGGTGGATACAACAAAGTTCGGGTACGTGTTAACGGCAATCGATCCGCGTTATGCCACCGAAATACACGATATTATAATGAATCCGCCGGCGGAACGAGCGTACGAAACTCTGAAGACCGAGTTAATTATGCGTCTTAGTTTGTCACAAGAACATAAGACCCGTAGATTACTTGAACACGAGGAAATTGGTGACAGAAAACCGTCACAATTTTTGAGACATCTCCGCGGTCTTGCCGGAAACGTGGTCGGAGATCCGGTGCTCCGGACGATTTGGCTGAGCCGTTTACCAGCATATCTACAGCCACATCTCGTTACGCGCGCGACGGACACTCGATCAGCTCGCGGATATCGCGGACACGATTTTGGAGGCCACTCGAGTGCCCGCGCTCCAGGTAGCGGAAGCAGCACAAGCTCCCGCATTTAACAACCACCGCGTCGAGGATACGACGGCAGCCAAAGCAAGATTAGAATTAAGATTTGCACAGATGCGTCTAGCGTTACAACAGGAGATGGCGGAACAACTTGCATCTATTTGAAAATCTATCGAAGCTATCGGAGAGAGAAGAGCAGATGACCAGTCATGAAGGAAGCCGACGGCGGCCGCGCCCGCGTTCGAAGTCGCGTTCGCGTGATCGCGGTCCCCAGCAAACGGATTATGTTGGTATCACTGGCGTTTCGGGCCGGATGCTCGACGGAGTGACCCGTCCTGCACGAACCAACAGGAAAACGCGGTGGTCAGTCGCTAATGGCGACAAGCGATGCAGGCCACAGGACGCGTCGCCTTTTTATGACGGATTTAATGACCAAAATAAGTTTTCTTATTGACACGGATGCAGATCTTTGCGTCTACCCACAAAGATTAGTTCGAGGACAACAACAAAAGTCAGTGTACGAACTCTCAGCAGCAAACGGAACGATAATAAATACGTACGGCAGAGACTTTAACATTAAACTTCGGTCTGCGACGCGCGTTTACGTGGAGATTTGTCGCGAACGTATCAAGGCCAATTATCGGTGCGGATTTCCTTGCGTTTTTTGGATTGCTCGTCGATTTACGAAACTCCCGGTTGGTCGATCAGGTAACAAGTTTGATTGCACCGGGGCGTTATATTCGTTGCGATAAGCTCTGCGTTAAGACGGTCGCGGGAGAGACAACGTATCATCAATTATTAACATAATTCCCGGAGGTGACGAGACCGGGAGGACAACCCAGACGAACGGAGCACGGTACACGACATCACATTGAGACCACGCCGGGGCCACCTGTGGTATGCAAGCCACGGAAGCTTGCGCCGGAGCGTTTGGCTGCTGCAAGGACCGAATTTCGCAGATTAATTGAAACGGGAATCGTTCGGCCATCAAAGAGTAGTTGGTCGTCACCATTGCATTTAGTGCCGAAGAAAGGCGAGGAATGGCGACCTTGCGGTGACTATAGAGCATTAAACGCGCGAACGGTTCCGGATCGATACCCCGTACGGCATATAGAAGATTTTTCTCAGTCGTTGCAAGGGAAAGTAATTTTTTCCACCTTAGATCTCGTAAGGGCGTACCACCAGATTCCGGTGGCTGAGGAGGACGTCCCAAAGACAGCGCACCCTTCGGGATGTATGAATTTTTATATATATCCTTCGGTCTAAGAAATGCGGCGCAGACGTTTCAGCGTTTCATCGACGGCGTTCTGAGCGGACTCGATTTCTGTTTCGCTTATATAGATGACATTCTCGTGGCGTCGTCTTCGCCGGAGGAACACGAGGAACATTTAAAAATATTATTTGGACGACTGCAAGAGTACGGTGTAATTATTAATCCGGCAAAATGTATATTTGGCCAACCGGAGGTGGATTTCCTCGGTTACTTGGTGTCCGGTGAGGGCATTCGACCGCTGCCCGCGCGTGTAAAAGCAATCCTCGAATACCAAAGACCAGGAACGGCTAAAGATCTGAGAAGATACCTCGGCATGTTGAATTTTTACAGGAAGTTTTTGCCGGAAGCTGCAAAAACCTTGGCACCGCTCAATGACCTGCTGTACGATAACATCCGAGGTAAAACAGCGATATCGTGGACACCACAGGTCCAGGAACCATTCGAGGCATCGCAAGAAAGTTTGGCCAAGGCCGCTCTTCTTGCGCATCCGAGAATCAACTCGGAACTCGCCTTGTTTACGGCCGCGTCCGATCAGAGTGTCGGAGCGGCGTTACAGCAACAAGGAGAGAACGGATGGAAACCGTTAGCTTTTTTTTCAAAGAAGCTAAGCCCAGCCGAGTCAAAATACAGCGCGTTCGATCGCAAATTATTGGCCATCTACCTCGCCATCAAGTATTTCCAGCACATGCTCGAGGCGAGAGTGTTCATCATATACACGGATCATAAACCGTTGATTTTTGCTTTTAGGCAGAAACCGGAGAAATGCACACCGCGACAATTCCGTCATCTGGATTTTATAAGCCAGTTTACAACAGATATCCGGCATATGTCGGGCGACGAGAATATAGTGGCGGACGCATTATCAAAGGTAGAGGAGATGTAATCCCCTTTGGACTACCTCGCGTTAGCTGCAGCACAGGAGAACGACGAGGAACTGAAAGAGCACGCGCGACGAGAGACCGGTCTGCGCTTAGAGAGAATTAAGATTCCTGAAACAGGAGTTGCGGTATGCTACATCACGGCGACGGCGGCACCAAGGCCGTTTCTGACAAAAGCTTTTCGTCGAGCGGCGTTCGACAGCGTCCATAACCTGGCTCATCCGGGTATCAAAGCGACGGTCAAACTCATATCACAGCGATATGTCTGGCCGTCGATGAGAAGCGATTGCCGGAGCTGGATCCGTACATGCATACCGTGTCAACGAGCCAAGATCACGAGGCACGTGGTCGCCCCGGTCGGAGAATTTCCTATACCATCCAGGAGGTTCGAGCATATCCATCTGGACATTGTTGTGATGCCGAGCTCGGAAGGGAAAAAATACTGTCTCACCTGCGTTGATCGGTTTACTCGATGGCCAGAGGCGTTTCCACTGGAGGACCAGGAAGCGGAGACAGTCGCCAGGTCATTTTACGAGGGCTGGATCTGTCGATTTAGAACGCCTCTCCGGATTACCATCGACCAAGGACGCCAATTCGAGTCCCGACTTTTCCGTCAGCTGAGTGAGTTGACGGGAACGGCGCACCTGAGGACGACAGCATACCATCCGCAAGCGAATGGTATGGTGGAGAGGTTTCATCGCCAGCTCAAGGCGGCAATAAAGTGTCATGAAAGCAGCCGATAGACCAAGGTGTTGCCGACCGTTTTATTAGGGGTGCGAGCAGCCTGGAGAGAAGACCTTCAGACAACGACAGCCGAGCTAGTCTACGGAGAAGCGCTTCGTCCGGGACAATTTTTAAGCCAGCGACCGAACGAGGATGTGAATGATGACGCTAATTTCGTCAAGAAATTGCGCCGTCATTTTGACGATTTGCGCCCGGTCAGTGGGACCCGCCACGGAGAGCGGGGTCCGTTTATTTTCAAGGACCTGGAGACGGCTGATCAAGTTTTTGTCCGACACGATGGCCCGAAGACGATGTTACAGCCATCTTATGATAGCCCGTTCGCAGTCGTGAAGCGTATGGACAGGGATCTTGTCGTACGCGTGCACGGCAGAGATGTAACAATCTCAATCGACCGCGTTAAACCGGCATATCTATTTACAGATTTGACAGCAGGTGCCGGCAAGGATCGAACAACGACAACGAAAGCGGGCAGCCAAGACATCAACACGCGAGGCCTTGACCGAGAACAGAGCGAGAACGCACCGACTC
This sequence comes from Solenopsis invicta, assembly GCF_016802725.1. Classification (NCBI taxonomy): domain Eukaryota; kingdom Metazoa; phylum Arthropoda; class Insecta; order Hymenoptera; family Formicidae; genus Solenopsis; species Solenopsis invicta. Next base: position 25,318,436 of record NC_052665.1, read on the forward strand.
CCGAGGAACGAGAGAGAGAGAGTGACAAGAGCAAGACGCAGGGTTTGTTTCCCGGACCGATTCCAGGCGGATATTACGATGATAAAAAATTAACTTACTTAAACATATCTCTGTGTTGTATGACGAAAATGTCAAATTCATAGTTGATTGTAAAAAAGACCCGAGACGCGAATCAGCATAGTTGTCAATATATTTGTGTAATAGTTTTTTTGTTGTTGTTACTAAGTCGGTTTTTTATACTTTTAATTTATTTTCCTGACTCAATTTCTTTTGACGCGCATCAAGCTAAGTTAATGTATATAGTAGTAGGCGTTATTTATTATTTATTTTATTTTAGTTAGTATTCTGTGACTCATAGCTCAATTACAAGCAACAATAAGAACGCCTATCGTAGCGTTTATCACTGGCAGGGGAGTCCTGTGGCGACCGTTCGCCACATGCCCGAAAATTTGAAAACAATATTCAGGGCAACGATTAGCAATAATATTCGTCAGTTGAGATAAACATGCTGAGATAGCAAAAAACACGGTAGAAAAACATATAGAATAGAGGAGAGTCACAAACACAGAAAATAACAAACAGCTTCAAATCTGCGGACCAAACGGTCATCCAAAGCTGATATAAAGCGGGCGAAAGAGGAGAGCGCTCTCTCTCGCCAAGTAGCTTTTAAACTCAACGCGTCGTGTCATGTAACTCGGGCATCATAAGAATTAAACTGAACCGACTAAAAGCACACTCGACTTCGAATTATTAAATTACTACCGCACTACCTTCTAACATCTAATCATATCTAAAGTGTACTAAAAAATCCAATCTTTCAGGTGCGTAAAATATCAATTTTTGTGATATTTATCGGTAAAAACAAAACAAAACAAAAAAAAAACCGGCTCGCAACTTCCCAAACACCCCTATATATTGTAAATAAACTTTACGTGCTTTTTTAATAGCAAACTCGTTGATAATAGAATTAATATCTATTTCGCAATTAAACTCTGCTTCAATATATAACAATGCTAAGGTATTTAAACGGTCATTGCTCTGAGTACTTCTTAAATAATTTTTTATTCGCCGCAGTACAGAAAAAGATTTTTCATCCAAAAAATTTAGGACCATCATGCAAAGTAAAATTCAAAGAGCAATATTTACGTTCAGATACAGAATAAGTAACTCTCGTGATGAAGCATTTTACATAATTCGAACGCAGAGTAGCTGGTAGAATAGCAATAAGTTGTTGAAGAAAGAAGGAGAAAGCAGAGAAGAGGAAGGTTATGATAAGAAAAGGAAAAAATAATACAATAGAAACGGTTGGAGTCTGAAAGTGGTAGAGGAGTGGGATGAGGCAGAACTAATTAAGAGGGAGCGGGATATACAAAGACAAGAGAAGGAAAGTAGAATCATAGAATCAAAGTATTATACAATGTAAAATATAAAGAAAGAGGAGTAAAAAACGGTATAGAAAGTCCAAGATATTTGAGCGCTGAGAATATAGATAAGATAGATAAGGGGGCGGGAATTAGAGCATTAGTGAATCTAAGATGTGGCAACATGGAAGGAATAAATAAATATTAGCTGGAAGACAAGGAGAAGAGGTGTGTGTTTTGTAAAGAAGGGTGGGACAGTTTGGAGCATTATATAGGAGAATGTGAAAAGGTGAAGAATAGGTTTTAGTGAATTAGGTAGGGATAAATTTGGAATTATAGAGAAACTATAAGATGATGAGCTGGGAGAAGTAAAAAGTAAAATCCTAGGAAAGGTATGGAAAAATAGAGAAAAAGAGGTGAATAAGAGGAAGGAGAGGAAAAGAAAAGAATTGGAAGAAGAGGTAAACAGAAAAGAGAAGAGATAGGAAAAAAAATGTAAATGTAAATAGTTTAGGTGAAGTAATTTTGTAAAAAGATAATGTAATATGATAAGGATTAGGTTAAAGCGGCACGAAACTAGTCGGAAGTCAGTCATTAGTGTTTAAGTAAAATTAAAATGTATAAAATGTATAATATGTAAATAGTGAAGAAATTTGTAATATGTCGGGGTAGATATTAATATTAGCTTTAGGATAGAATAAGTTTCAGGGATAAGAAGTGTGGATGAATAAATGGTTAAAAACCATTTGTAAACCAAGTCCCTTCTTGGCGATTGTAAAGCTTGAAACAATAAACCATTCAAATAATTCAAACACAGATAATTCTTTTACATTTAGTGTGCGCCAATGTGCAGCAAGATGCTAACATTCAATATCTAACGTCAGATCTAGATCAACAAGATAACTAGATTGCAAATTAAGAACTTCTCCGCAATTATTTCTAGGCTTAATGCATATAAGTTTGTTAAAAAATGAAACTTATTATTAATGCGTCGGTTACCATTTTTTTCATACAATGTTCTCTAGCACCAACAAGTTTAAAAGAAATTGTATTAAAAAATGTCTCTCTAAATTTGCCATCCCAAAACAATAGACTAAATTAGACTTGAGAGCTAATTCGACCCTGGTGACAAGTTATGAAATTTTGTCTTCAATTTAATTTCGTTGTTTTATTGTAAAAATATGACTTGTTTCAAATTTACCATATTCATAAAAATGGGACGCAAGTATATTTAAAGAAGTTTCCATATTTTGATCAGTCGTCATATATTATTTTTTTAAATATTAATCATAGTATTAAAGAAAAAAATAGATTAAAATCTCCAAACCATTGCCAAAAGAAGTTCTAATCTTCTAATGATGTTATTTTATTCGTACAATAGTTCATCATCAGAGCTGTTCAATACAACAAATATTACGTTCTGTTATAATATGGACATGGTATAGTGTTTTATTGACATGCCTGGACTGTATTTAAACTGCAAAAATATTGGATATATATAGGGTGGCCCAGAAAGCTCGCATCCCATTTTAAGAGCGGATTCTTTGGAAAATTCTAAGAAGAAAATCCTACAACAAAAATGTCGAAAGTATAATGGTAAATTTTCAAATTATTCGCGATTAAAATTTACGAATCACTGAGCTGACATTTCGCGCACTCAGGCATGGTGACATGACAAAGGTACCACAAACAAGGGTACCTCTTGACATTGAGGTTGTCATATAAATACGCAATGACATTTATATTAAGAAATTACTACTATAGGAAACATATTTGTACATTACATATGCACAATTAATGTTTTCAACAAAATATCAATTTAATAACAAGATGTTACGATAGCCGTTTGGTCAGCTGTCAAAATAAGCTCATGTTCATTACCATGATAAGAGCTTTTATGGTAACATATCGATAATATCGATAATTTATGTAATAATATAAAAAAGATTGAATATGTTGATAAAGTAGAATTCAGACATATCAAATTATGTCTACTATATTTGACATTATCGCGTTTATATCAATTAAATTACCGATTTACATTTTTAATAGTTAAAAATGTAAATAAATTATCGATATGTTACCATTATCGATATGTTACCATAAAAGTTCTTATCATATGAACATGAACTTATTTTGACAGCTGATCAAACGGCTATCGTAACATTTTGTTATTAAATTGATATTTTGTTGAAAACATTAATTGTGCATATGTAATGTACAAATATGTTTCCTATAGTAGTAATTTCTTAATATAAATGTCATTGCGTATTTATATGACAACATCAATGTCAAGAGGTATCCTTGTGGTACCTTTGTCATGTCACCATGCCTGAGCGCGCAAAATGTCAGCTCAGTGATTCGTAAATTTTAATCGCGAATAATTTGAAAACCATTATATCCTCGACATTTTTGTAGTAGGATTTTCTTCTTAGAATTTTCCAAAAAATCCGCTCTTAAAATAGAATGCGAGTTTTCTGAGACACCCTGTGTATATATATATATATATATGTATATATATATATATATATATACAAGCACGCACGCACATATTGTTAAAAAAATTTTGATTTATTTCTGAGATTTAAAATGTGACGAGGTTTAAATTTAAAAACAATGTTTAATCTAAATTTCTATAAAAACTGTGTAGTTAAAAAATAAAAAAAAGTAAATAAGATATTAATATAAAGAATTCAAAAAATTATTCGACAAGTTAAATATATATAAAAAAAACTATTTTCTATACAATTGTATATAAGTTTAGAAAATTTAAAGTAAATATTTATTATTACATACAATATTAATTATTAAATAATATAATTTTAAAATCTAATAACTTGATACTTTAACATAACAAAAAAAATAACAAAAAAGTAACAAATCGTTATTTTTGAAGTAACAGTAACGGTAACGCGTTACCTTATAAAATCAGTAACAAGTAACAGTAACGAGTTACTTTTTACAAAATATAACGGTAACTGTAACGCGTTACTTTTTTAAGGTAATGTTTCCAAGCCTGCATCCAACAATATAATAAATAAACAATATAATAATTATATAAAGCCAGAAAAAATAATTTAAGTTACAAGTACATTAATCAAACGCGTTTCTTGCTGCACATAGCCTTCATCAGTGAAATTTTAAAAAACAAGTACTCAGTCCCCCGCGCAATGGGTCACATGAATAACAGTATAGAGTTGTACAGCTTGCTCTCTGACAAAGAAATAGGCAACTCGTTTACATTATTGTCCTTAGACGTGTCATCTTTGTTCATCAACATATCTCTTGACTTAGCATTAGACGACATCAGCAATAAATAGAAACATATTAAAAAGAATACTAACATCCCAAAAAGTAACTTTATGTTACCATCAAATTTGTAATAAAATCTACATATTACATTTCCAACGACATAAGCAGGCGTTTGGAACCCCGATAGGTTCACCGGTATCTCCATAGCTGATGTCATGCAAGTTCTGGAGGAAAAGTCATTGCAAATACAGAAATCCTATTTTTTTATGGTTATGTGGACGACATATTATTAGCCAACAAGATCACACATATTTTAAATATTTTCAATAATTATCACAACCGTCTAAAATTAACAGTGGAATTTGAAAAAAATCGTATCATAAATTTCTTACACCTCACGCTAAAAGTTATAAAAAAATTCAAATAAATTGGTACCACAAAAAAATCTTTTCCGGGAGAGTTTTATCATACTATTCCAATCACCTTCATTGCCACAAAATAGGCACAATATACAATCTTAACCATATAATCTCCATATAACCTCAGAGGAATAATTTGTAATCAAAACCAATTTTTTTCTTAATCGCCAACAAGTATATCAAGAGGAAAAGATGTATTCCCCAACAAGTATATCAAGAGGAAAAGACGTATTTTATGAGTCTGGTATATTAGAATAGAATAATTCATTCCTTTTCTACGGAAACCTTTTGTAAAATTTTAAATGCATTTTTCTCAAATCTAAGTTTTTCTTGTTTCAAGTTTTTCTCTGAATCTATCACCTTGAAGCAAAATATTCGTAATATTTGTGACTACGGTTGGAACAAAAATTTTTTATCTTAAAAAGTTTCTTTTACAGCAAAAGTTTAAAAAAATTAACGAAATTTCGTTCTTCAGTTTTAGTTGATCGCCATGTTCAACATTGTAATTTATTCTAATTCCAACAATAAGTATATTCATGTATAACAGATTGAAATAAATTTGGATCATTGGTTTAAAATCAACACAATGAGAAAAAACAATTATTAAATATATTATTAGTACTATTCAAATAACTATTTTATATCAAACCAGTAATATTTAATTAAAAAACAATATTTACTGCAAACAACTTTCACTTGTTTAAACTAAATAAAGTTTTTGAATAGTATTAATAATATATTTACTTAATACAAATTAAACAAGAATGCCTTTTATGGTCGCAGCTGGGTCTTCGTGATTGTATTGTTTTGTGTGATTTTAAGGTACCCAAGCCAAATAAGGCCCACCTAAGTTATTTTATTTTTTATAAATTCTATTTACAAAAATATTGAAATAAACTAAATGAGAATAAAATGTTTATTTCAACAACTCGCAAAAATAAAATTATCTTCTATATAAAACATTTTTAAGTAAACAAAAAAAAAATGTTTTTAAACTCTGACATTGGACCTTATTAAATTTTTGTGGGTTTAATAAGGCTCAAATTAAAAATAAATTAAAAATAACAAAGGAATTAAGTATTATTTTCCAACTCACTGTTAATTTGATTATTAATCACAAATACGAAATCCTTTAAGATCTATTTTACTAGTAAAACATCACAATTATTTTTAATTTTGTCTATAAATAATATTTTAACTTTAAGAAATTCTGGCTATTTTAGTGCAATTTTAGCCTATGAAAAGTTAGTATCATTGAAAATCGTTATTCTCTGTTGCAAGCCACATACATAATAAACAAATGACAATAGCTATAACAATAAATGTACAAGTGGACCTTATTTATTAATACATTATTTATAAAAAAGTATATTAATTCCAAAAAATTGATATACATATTTGTTTTTTCCTATAGTTAGAAAGTTGAATAATATTATAATATGTTGTAATAAACCATAAAATAATGTATACTTATTAAATTTATAAAACATTTTTTATAAAAACGATTGATTTACCCACTTTGTTACAAGCTTTCGTTGCACTGAATAAACGTGTTGCCTCCGGTATTAATTTCCTATTCACTCTTTATCTACTTCCTATGACATCTTTTAAGCATATATTTTAAACATAAAACGGGTTTTTAAATGGTAAATTTAAAAGTGGGCCTTATTTAGTACTGGGTCTTATTCGGCTCAAGTACTTTAGATACTTTCCTCAAGTTCAATAAACTGCGCGCCAAATTAATTTTCACAACACAATTGAACAAAATTAAGTAATATCACGTATTATTAAATATTACGTGACCTAACCCTTTTTTCCCCTAAAAAAAACCGTAAAAAAATTATTACAAAAGTATCACTTCAACCAGGGTTCAAACCTGGGACCTCCCAAATCTCTGGTACGGGTGTCTTAGCCAACTCGACCACTGAGGCTGTGATATTTCTCGTACTAATCGACTATGAGTTAGAACGCTTTCACGGGCAGCGTGACTTTAAAGTAATAGAGAGATATTTTGACCGTTGCTGTATCAATACAAGTTGAACAAGAATGCCTTTTACGGTCGCAGCTAGGTCTTCGTGCTTGTATTGTTTTGTGTAATTTTATATACTTTCCTCAAGTTCAATAAACTGTGCGCCAAATTAATTTTCAGTCATAATACAATTCTAAATTGAACAAGATTAACAAGGGGAGGACCAGATGAGAGACCCTGGGATTTTAATCCCAATTTTTTTAGTTATTCTTGAAACAAAAAAAAAGTTTACGTCTCCCGGCGCACAGTGGGCAAAAAGGCTCATTTTTTGGACAAAAATCGACCGACAGTGCAATTCTTAACCGATTTCAAAAAATTTTTTTTTAAATTACTCGTAATGAAATGCTCTATTACGTGGACCTGCGCCTTTTTTGAAACAAAGCTTTAATTAAAAATGGCGGATCAAAAATGATGACGAAAGTGCTGAAATGATATTGAACGTGATACCTCACCTACAATATTGGATATATTTACGCCAAATAAGGTATATATAGCTTTTTTGACACGCTAAATATGAATTTAGTAATTAAAAAAATTCTAAAGTAAACGTGACATTGAATATAGAAATCAAAAATATTGAAATTAGACAATATTTAGTAGATTTACAGAAAAGTTCGTAAACATTAGATACATTATTATTATTAAATGTTTTTCACAGTTTGTAATATTATATTGTTAAAAGACTAGAGAATATTATATTGCTAATTAGCAGAATTTTGTTATATTGCTTCGTTATAATTGTTTGTGAATGACAAAGCAATGCCTAAGCCCTTTTACCGCGTCAAGGTATCTGCCATTAAAAGGGTGTTTGGTTTTTTGGGGGGTTTTTGGTTTTTTTGTTTTTTTTTGTTAAAAATTTTTTTGTATAAAATTTTTTTTGCTGTTTTTGTTTTTTTTGTTATTCCTATATCCTAAGCATTATATTACGCGTTATTTATACACGCACACGTATACGCACGCGCATTCCTAAAACAAAAAGTCTATGTCCTCAGTCTAAGACTCAATTAAGAGATCTTTTATTTCAGGTGAAAATTCTTTTGGTGTTTTCTCTTGCTCAATTCTAATATTACTGATTAGAGGATCAGATGAAATCAAAAGATAGTGCATTATATCCTCGTTAGTGCATTTCCTCGATTTCATCCTGCTGTTGTGAGCTCGAGCTTTTCTAAAAATTTTATTACTTGCCTCTTGCGCTTCTTCCGACAAGCAACCAATTGGCAAATCTAAATGTTTTATTATGTTACTACCATGTAGTAAAACCTTATGTACTGATGGTGGCATAGCGTACCAAGGATATAAATCGAGACACAGTTTTGCGGTATCCAGACAGTATTGACCAAATTTCTCAAAATTTATATCTTTGCCACATGCTAATATCTGCAAAATGTTCCCCAATCGTTTTATCACATGTATGTGCAGTCCTGTAATTTCTGCTACACTTTCAGCGTGTGCAAAAAAAGAACGGGCAACATTTCCAGTGTTTGTTGTCCCTGAGCCTTGCTTTACAATGTCAACGGTTAATGACAATTTCGATTTTAATTTATTTTGGATCCTTTTTTTTCTTTCGGCTTTCAAAATTTTATTATCTTTCTTTGCGTAGCCTAATTTGAAATCTAAATTGTAACTAATATGTAACAAGTACTCCATGAATCGGATCCAGCAATGCAATGTAGAAAGACCAAATTTATAATTATCTGTAGTACATGGAAGACTTTCAATGTATTTTATATTATTAATATTTTTTGGACTTACTCCACAAATGTTGCAACAATTCGAGGATTTTTGACCAGTTAAAATGTTACAGATTTTGCCATCAATCATTGTACATTTGATGTTGAACGATATATTAAATGCTATATTTTCTACTGTGATAAATGAAGATTCCAGTTTCTTCAAGGCATCTGAATAAAATTTGTATTCATTAAGTACAATGTTATTATTTTCTTTTACAAATTGAAATTTTATTGGGCGGCAATAATTAACAGACGATGGTCTTTTATTCTTCCACACAATACTATTTTCAGCCACCAACTGAAGCGGGACAAATGATATTAAAAATACAGCGTTATCACAGAAAATATCTTTTACTATTTTATCGTCATCATCATCAATATCAGTTGATTGATCTTTCTCTGAAGTAACGATTTCTGGTATCCATTTCTGCCTAGTTGTTTGTTGTCCGGATGCGCCATCCATACCCCATTTACCATACAAAACCAACGTTTTATCGCGTAATTCGTAGAGCTTTTCTTTACTTAATGTTAAAAGAATTCTTTCTGTGGTATGGTTTAATAATGATTCGATATTTACACTTGCACCAAAATCATTAACATTTAAATCTTTTGGGTAGCAGTTCTCTTTAGCGCTCTTAATAGCAGTGTACGGAGGATATAATTTACTACCATGTAGCATCTTATTGTATGTCCGCAGCTTGTTATACTTAACTTTTGTTAAGTCTAAGTCTACATACATAGCTAAGATATTATTAATATTTTCAATATTTAAAGTTCCTTCTTCCGTATCCGAGTCATCATGAGATTGGTTTTGTAAACATTTAGCAGCTCCCAAAATTTCCTCAGCACCGTGGTTTGAAATTATATTTTTAATACGTCTTTTTTTTGTTCTTTCGGAACTTTCGTTATAAGATATGGATGGACGACCTTTTTTATTTACATTTTTCATTTTTTCATTTGGTGCAGGAACTTGTAATGAAAGATTTTGTGAAGATTGTGCTATATTTTCAACTGATTTATTTGAAGCAATATTGAATCTCACTATAAACTCCTTGTTTAAGAATGTTACATACTTTTGTTCAAAACGTTTCTTTTTACGACTAACGGTATTCCATTTCTTATTGTATAAAGGAAAAAAATTGTCTCGTAAATTTATTTTTATTTGCATAAGTTGGTTTTCATCCAAATTGTGCTCACTTCTTAAATTATTTAAAATTATATCCATGTTATTTTTATTTTCATCTGAATAAGTCCACATATATTTGCATAACGTTTTATACTTTATTACAAAATCCATCTTTTTTGTATGTTTTTAGAATTATGATTTTACTTAATCAAAACGAAAGCGTTATTACGTACAAAGTATTAACACGAAAGTGACTTTGCTGGTCTAATACAATCAACACATATATTCTAATCCATACATATGTCGTTATGAACGCGATAGTCTTCTATACGCAACAGCAAGCATGTGGCTCGCTACGTATAGCGATCGTCAATTTCTGCAGCTTGGCCGCTGCCGATCACAGCGCTGTTTTAGGAATGCGCGTGCGTATACGTGTGCGTGTATAAATAACGCGTAATATAATGCTTAGGATATAGGAATAACAAAAAAAACAAAAACAGCAAAAAAAATTTTATACAAAAAAATTTTTAACAAAAAAAAACAAAAAAACCAAAACCCCCCCAAAAAACCAAACACCCTTTTAATGGCAGATACCTTGACGCGGTAAAAGGGCTTAGGCATTGCTTTGTCATTCATAAACAATTATAACGAAGCAATATAACAAAATTCTGCTAATTAGCAATATAATATTCTCTAGTCTTTTAACAATATTACAAACTGTGAAAAACATTTAATAATAATAATGTATCTAATGTTTACGAACTTTTCTGTAAATCTACTAAATATTGTCTAATTTCAATATTTTTGATTTCTATATTCAATGTCACGTTTACTTTAGAATTTTTTTAATTACTAAATTCATATTTAGCGTGTCAAAAAAGCTATATATACCTTATTTGGCGTAAATATATCCAATATTGTAGGTGAGGTATCACGTTCAATATCATTTCAGCACTTTCGTCATCATTTTTGATCCGCCATTTTTAATTAAAGCTTTGTTTCAAAAAAGGCGCAGGTCCACGTAATAGAGCATTTCATTACGAGTAATTTAAAAAAAAATTTTTTGAAATCGGTTAAGAATTGCACTGTCGGTCGATTTTTGTCCAAAAAATGAGCCTTTTTGCCCACTGTGCGGCGTTTCATCGAATAGGCCTTATTTTTGAAATAATAAATTTGTCAAAATTGGCCATACGCGGCGCGCCATAAGAGCCTTCCCGGTAATTGTTCTCGCAACCAGTGCAGTCGGCTCCGTGCGTTAGGTGCTTGCTTCACAATCGTAAGATCCGGGTTCGCTCCCGGATGTGTGCAATATTTTTTTTCTTTCTTTTTTTTTAAATAAATGTATTTATCTTGATGATATTTATATAGTATGCAAATTTCTAAAATAGAAAATTTAATTTAATATCATTTTCTAAACTTTAATTTAAATTTAATTTGCAGGGAATTTGGATTCAAGTAATAATATTGGAAATAATAAATAGGTAATAATAATAATAATATATAAGTTATTTGAAATGGATAACATATAAAGGCAACGTATCTAAATTTTCAAATTGTTTAATTTAAGATTTAATTGGAAATAATATTAACAGTATTTTAAAATTTAATTTTTTAAAATAATTAATTGTAAAAGAAGAATAATAACCTAACTATAACCATAACTTTTTAAAAGCGCTACCTGAAGGTGCAGTTACATGCAAGCGTCGAGTTGCGCAGAAGTTATTGCGCAGAAGTTATTGCGCAGCAAGGACAAAACGTGAAAAAATTTCGGCTTTATAACCAACTACATACCTGCAAGGGGATTAAAAACCTCTCGTTTATTTACCATTTTATATCCGCTTCTTTTACCAGTGTTAAATTTAAACAATTTAAAAATTTAGATACGTTGCCTTTATATGTTATCCATTTCAAATAACTTATATATTATTATTATTATTATTACCTATTTATTATTTCAAATATTATTACTTGAATTCAAATTCCCTTCAAATTAAATTTAAATTGAAGTTTAGAAAATGATATTAAATTAAATTTTCTATTTTAGAAATTTGCATATTATATTAATATCATCAAGATAAATAAATACATTTATTAAAAAAAAAAAAGAAAAAATATTGCACACATCTGGGAGCGAACCCGAATCTTACGATTGTGAAGCAAGCACCTAACGCACGGAGCTGACTGCACTGGTTGCAAGAACAGTTACCGGGAAGGCTCATATGGCGCGCCGCGGTATGGCCAATTTTCACAAATTTATTATTTCGAAACTAAGACCTATTCGATGAAACGCCGGAAGACGTAAACTTTTTTTTCGTCTCCAGAATAACTAAAAAAATTGGGATCAAAATCCCAGGGTCTCTCACCTGGTCCTCCCCTTATAAGTAATATCACGTATTATTAAATATTAACCCTTTTTCCCCCTGAAAAAACTGTAAAGAAATTATTACAAAAAATATCACTTCAGCCAGGGTTCAAACCTGAGACCTCCCGAATCTCCGGTACGGGTGTCTTAGCCAACTCGACCACTGAGGCTGTGATGCTATTTCTCGCAATAATCGACTATGAGTTAGAACGCTTTCTAAAACAGCGTAACTTTTAAAGTAAGAAGGCATTCTTGTTCAATTTGTATTGATACAACAACGGTCAAAATATCTCTATCTACTATGTTTATTTAAATTTAGTAATTTTTCTCTCAGTGCACAGAATGCAACCCCTGAGACAGTATAAACGGACTTTTTTAAATCACATATTTATAAATATCTTATATTAATGATTAAAAATTAAATTTTTATAAAATTAGAGTAGTAAATCCGTATCTAAACGTCAGTACCCAAAAAGTTTTCAGTTCATAATAAAAAAATTCGTAGTCTTTAAAATAATCCTTTAGCCCGGCGAGAGTGTAGTGCAAAAAAATTACTTTGAGTATGTGGCGGGGTGTAATATACTCCAACACAAGTGTCTGTAAAATTTTATTTACACCAAAATCACGTCAAATAACTGCAATATATTATAAAAGGGGATAATATAAGACAACTTCACTACAAAAAAAAATACTATTAATTGTATTTTAATACAATTACTTGAGATAGCAATGGAGTTTTTAACTACAAAAACCTACTAAGATTAATAAGCTTTTACTTAAACTAAAAAAACTCTAGAATTAAAAACATGAAATTTTAGACAAACTAAACATATAAAATCTTATTATCATTTAGAAACATCTTAGGAACTGTAATCAAAATTAGTACAATCTTTGCAAGAAACCCCCCATTGACGTTTACACGCGTGTATCGTGAGCGACGGCTAAGGCAATACTGCGATCACGCCACTATCCCCTCCCACACTACCTTAGCTCCAACCACTCAAAATTGTTAAAATGTCGCAATAAAAAATAAAAAAAATATACCAATGAAAACAACAGATGGGGTATGTCATACCTCGCCACTCTCGCCGGGTTAAACTAGAATGTCTCTTTGAAAAAATAAGTCTAATAAATATTAACTAATACTTTCTTACCACATTAAACAATTTTCTCAGACCATCCTGTGCGTCGAACTCCTCCAATATAACTTTAAATGGGAAAGAAAAGCCAAAAAACATAGTCGCATGACATCGTCCGGAATCATGACTGCGTTCTAATAACCACAGCGCGTAAGTCACAAGGTCGGATATTATGTGTTTCGGTAGCAAACACACTCGTTCCATAGCGTCCTCGCAGTACGCAAGATAATAGAGACATATAGATACACCTGTTGCCGCAACGCTCGGTCTCGGAACATCCAGCAATTTTTGCAAGCCGCCGACGTTTAGGAATTCAATAGAGAATTTCTTGTGACATAGCAGGGACGCGAGATACTTAAGAGCCTCAAAAGCGAGACGGCTATCCTTAGTTTCACGCACGTTTATGTATTTCAGTATTAAGTCCAGGGCATTGTGCTCGAACACGTGGCCGAGAAATTCCTGATACTCGCCCATCGGTGTTAGGTATCGTAAAATCAGCATCTGCCGAGTTGCAAGAGTGGGCGGGTACATCTGAATGTTACCGATGACATATGATTCCATTTCGGCCCAAGAGGAATTTGAATTTCCCTCCAAAAGCATTGAATGCGTATTGGAACCTTGAGACAGGCCAAACTGCCTGAATCTCGTGGACTGCAAACCACTCTGCTTAGATGGTATCATCTGCGAGTTAATGGAATTACTAGTGGTTTTAGGGATTGACTGAGGCGGTGACATGATCTCGGGATATAATTCGCTGTTTTTCACAGGCGATTCACAACCAGAGTTACTTTTTCTCTTCTTTACGGCTGGCATATCGTTGAAATCATTCTCGGAATCGGAAGAAGGTAAATCTTGATTTTTCATAATTCCATTTTTCTGCCATTTGTGTCGCATTTTACGTTTCTCGCAAATGTCTTTGTCGTTGCAATCGGTGATACTGTTTCGGTCCTGCCCAAAATGGGCAAATGGCCTAGCATTCTTCTGATGATCCTCATGCGTTTTCTGTTGACGGTCCTCATGCGCTTTCTGTTGCAATTTATGTAATCGTTGCAACATCAACGGTACCATTTTAGCGTTTTGATCTCGAAATCCTGTAGCAATGTCCTGCACTTCCATAGCAGCAGCTAGAAGACCAGTTGAATAGCTCTGTAACGGTTCAATGCTTTTCTCCGCCCAGGAAAATAATCTGTGGATAAGACCTTCCATATCTGGCTGAAATACTGCTGAAGTTTCTAGTCCTGGGAGTATGTCTAGCATCAGACGACAGGCAGCAATGTTCAGCTTTCTAACGTCTTTCCCGGTTATTCCTGTTCGAGTCCAATATGTATCTCTCAGATAATCGTTTATTAACTGGAAACAAACGTATTGTATTATTAAAATCTATTATTAACATATTTTACTATTAAAATACAATATTTAAAAGTGTTAGAAGCATAAATTAAAATACATTATTTTAAAGTATAAAATTTGAAAAAAGTACAGTTGACGAAAATGTTATTAAACAAATAATTAATACGATTTTATCACATAGCAACATTTTCTGCTTTATTTTCAGCAAAGAGAGAAAGAGAGAGAGAAAACGCGCGCGCGCGCGCGAGAGAGAGAGAGAGAGAAAAAGAGAGTTTTGTTCAACATAAAATATTACAAATTAAAAATAAACTGTCCCCTTTGCAATTGCAAATTATAATTTTTAATATAGCAAAACAGCTAATCATCAAGTGATAACTGTTGTACTTATAATTATTAAATTAACCTAGGAAGCGTTTTGTGTTTTGGTGCCTTCGTACTAAACATTTCGTCTCTTATACGTATTTTTAAATCAAACTATTAAGCAATTTACATTTTGTTGTGGTAAATGCTTTTTCTTACGTTCAATCTATGTAATAAAAAATAATAATTTGGGGTAATAGAGAAAGATATTTTGACCGTTGCTGTATCAATACAAATAGAACAAGAATGCCTTCTACGTCGTAGCTAGGCATTCGTGCTTGTATTGTCTGTGTAATTTTATATACTCTCCTCAAGTTCAATAAATTGCGCGCCGAATTAATTTTCACAACACAATTAAACAAGATTAAGTAATATCACCGATTATTAAATATTAACCCTTTTCCCCCCTAAAAAAACTGTAAAGAAATTATTGCGAAAAATATCACCTCAGCCAGGGTTCAAACCTGGGACCTCCCGAATTTCCGGTACGGGTGTCTTAGCCAACTCGACCATTGAGGCTGTGAATATTTCTCGTAATAATCGACTATGAGTTAGAACGCTTTCCAAAGCAGCGTAGAAGACATTCTTGTTCTATATGTATTAATAATTTGGTTTTTATCAATATTCTGATTAACAAAATAAAATTTTTTTTCAATGTAACTAATACAAGAATGCTAGAGATGTCCAAAGGAAAAAAAAGAGGAAAAAGTTAACTTTTTCATTAAAAATAAGTGACAAAAAGTGACGATAAATAAAATATATGGTAGTATCGTTTAATTAGTATTTTGAATAAATTCAATACACAAACAAAATTAAAAACAATTTAAATACGTATTTATTTCTACAAAAAGAAAAATCTTCATACAAAATTTTTTTTTATATCATTCATTCAAAATTCATTTTTTTAATACATTTAGTACAAAAGAAGTTTTTGCTTAAAATTACTCAAAAATAGATACAATCTAATATGCATTTTATGCAAAAATCTAGCACACATTCTAGAATACAATTTATCTTTAGTGTCATATTTCATCTCAAAAAAACAAAATAAAATAACTCTTATTATACAGGGTGTCCCAAAAAAGTCGGGACATCTAAATATCTCGGAATATATGTTTTACAGAAATGTTTCAAACAAAAGTTATATGGTTTAAAAATATCTATTTACTGATCCTATCAGTTTAACCTTGGGTTGCGTAGCCAAGCTCAGGTCAAGGTCACATCTTTTTTTTTTTTAATGGAACATATTATTTTTGATTCTAAAATCTAATAACTGGTGTCAAAAGTTTTCCAAAACCTTACAAGAAAGTTTATTTTCGTTGAGTACTTTCCGAGTTGTAAGGCTTGAAAGCTGCAATGTACTGTAACTTTCAAGCGTCATAACTTGGAAAGTACTTAACAAAAATAAATAAACTTTCATGTAGGGTTTTGGAAATCTAATTTTTGTTAAGTACTTTCTGAGTTATGACGCTTGAAAGTTACAGTACACTGCAGCTTTCAAGCCTCACAACTCGGAAAGTACTCAAGAAAAATAAACTTTCTTGTAAGGTTTTCGAAAGGTCTTGATACCAGCTATTAGATTATGGAATCAAAAATAGAGTGTTCCATTTAAAAAAGTTAATGTGTTTCCCTAGCTTTTACATTGTTATCATTTTTTTGTACTTGTGTTCGCTTTTTTATACTTGTGAGCCTCAAGTACAGAAATGTCATTTCTCCTTTTTATCTGGTCCTTTATAAACTGTTCCTACATTTTCTTTTCTTTCTCTTTCTGCTTTTCTTCACTTTCATTTTTTTTTTTTTTGTTCTTCTAAATAGGCTTTGTACCTACTGTGTGCTACGTCTCATTGTAAGTTGTTTCGTGATAAGAATTCGATCGGATTTGTTATTATATCTTTCCATCCTTAAATTATCATTCTGGCGTTGAGTGTCTTTATTGACATTAAAGATCTTTCTTCTATGGTTACCAGAATTACTAAAACGTTTATCTACATCAGCACTGCCATGTACGAGACTCAAACTGGCTTTCACAATTTTCGTTACTAATGGAAATTTCGGTTCTCCCATCAAGTTTTTTATATCAAAAATTTTTTCCTACTAATGATCTGTTCGCTCATGTTCAACAAGGGCTAGGACATCTTCAAGCTGAAGCATAAGCCACTCATCTAAAAGATAAGCCTCAAAAATTCCTAGTGGAAGGACTCGATTGATTTTTACGATACTAGAATTAGTTACAGGTTTCTTCAATTTATAAGGTTGAAGAAACTGAAAATGTTTAGCTGTTTCAAATTTTAAAATAGATTTTAACAATAGATGTTCAGCAGCAGCTTTGTACTGCTGTTGAATATTATCGAAATTTCAGCTTATAAATAGTAAAAAAAAAAGGGAAAAATCAAACCAAATTTGAAAAAAAAGGACTAAAAGTGACTACTTATTAAAAGGGACAAAAAATAAAAAAAATAAAAAAAAACTCGCTAGCATCGCTGATATAACAGATTTGTATAAACCTGTTCATGTTTTAAGCTTAGAACATATTCAAACGTAACCCGTTGATAGTTCCATGTTGTGTCTTTATTATTGTGTATAAAAAAACATTTCATTAATTTGTTTTTTTTCGGTAACAATAGTGCATAATTATAAAAAAAGATATCAAACATGGTCTATCAATAGGAATGTTAATCGCCAAATTACTATCATCAAATAATGCCAACAAACTTCGAGAACTGCTTCAATGCTAATATTTAAATTCCATTTTTTACATTTTTAGTTACATTAGCAGATAAATTGATTAGTTAATTTCAAACATTGTAATTTGTTTATTTTGTTGTATTTGTAAAATTTAATTTATTTGAAACTTTAGTTTTAATCATGAAGTAAGATTAAGGAGACAAAACTGCAGAGATTAAAAATGATCACGGAAAATGTTCCGTGAACCATAACGTCGCCATCTTAGACCAAATGTTAAAAGATAATATGCCAGCGTGTATCGTTTTATCTTTATGTAACATTTGGTGAACAAGGATAAAATCAGTATCCAAGATGGCGACGTTATGGTCCACAAAACATTTTTTGTGACCAACTTTTTTCTCCCCCGCCTATGCACTTTTGTCTCCTTAATCTTATTTCATGGTTTTAATAACTTAACAGTAGAGTTTACTATGTTGTTAATTTTACTCTGATTTTGAACATATTAATTAGAAGTTCTTAACTTTTGTTTGTAATCATTTATATTGTAATCACTCAACATTTATTGTATTTTTCCAAAAAAACTCTTAAGATTAACTATTTAAGAAATACCTTTTTAAAATATATATGCCGTTATAACATTTGTTTTAATGTGGTTTATTACTGAACATCAATATCTGTAGAATTACTAAGCACAACCAAAATACAAATAATTTAACTATATAAAAATTTAAGAGCCTAAGAGGAAAATAATCCCCTTTATCCCTACTCAAAAATGACAAAAAATAAATATACAAAAAGAATACATAAAGATGTTTATGAGCATCAGTATTATTAAATTAATTATCAATTTAATATTGATATTACCTCTGCGGTTCAATTTAAGAGCTGCATTTCAAGACCAAAAGTACTAGCGCATAATTCAAAAAATTAAAAAATATAATATAAAATCACAAAAAACACTAAGATCTTGCTACAACTGTCAATCATTTCTCGATTTTAATTGTGTTGCACACATCTTATTATTGTTGTACCTTAATTATTGTTGTATAAGTTAAATAAAATAAATATCACAAAAAGAAATATTGTATTAAGAGTATAAATAAGTTTCCGCCGTTTCACAAAAAATGGCGCCACTAGTATGTTATGGTTGAAATTGTTGTAAAACGTTATATCGTAAGGTTGGACATCTGGCAACAACATAACCTTAAAATATTAGCAATTTTGTATCAGCATCATATATCTTTTTTCGTGCGAAAATGTCGAGTTTTGAGCCGAACAAGCGTCATTTGCGGGAGCTTTTGATTTACTTCTTTAATTTGAAGAAATCTGCAGCCGAGGCGCATCGATTGCTTGTAGAAGCATATGGTGAGGCTGCCTTAAGTAAGAGAAGTTGCCGTGAGTGGTTTCACAAGTTTAAGAACGGTAAATTTGACGTCGAAGACAAAGAACGTAGCGGAAGGCTGAAAGTGTACGAAGACGCGGAATTGGAAACATTATTAGATGAAGATTTGTGCCAAACGCAAGAAGCATTTGCACTTACATTAGGAGTGACTCAACCAGCAATTTCACATCGCTTAAAATCATTGGGAATGATTCAAAAACAAGGAAACAAGGTTCCATATGAACTGAAGCCGAGAAACGTTGAACGCCGATTTTTCACATGTGAAATGCTGCTTGCCAGGCATAAACGAAAGGGTTTTTGGCATCGTATAGTCACTGGTGATGAAAAATGGATCCACTACGATAACCCAAAGAAGAAGAAAGCATGGGGACCACCTAGCCATGCTTCAACATCGACAGCCAAGCCGAACATTCATGGAAAAAAGCTCATGTTGTGTATTTGGTGGAATCAGCTTGGTGTCGTGTATTATGAGTTGCTCAAACCGAATGAAACCATTACTGGGGCTCTCTACCGAACACAATTAATGAGATTGAGCCGAGTACTCGAGGAAAAACGTGCCCACTACTACTCCAGACACGATTATTCTTTTGCATGATAATGCTCGCCCACATGTTGCGGCGCCGGTCAAAACCTACCTGGAAACACTCAATTAGGAAGTTTTACCCCACCCGCCGTATTCACCAGACATTGCTCCTTCTGATTACTACCTGTTTCGATCGATGGCGCATGGCCTGTCTGAGCAACACTTCACATCATATAAAGATACAAAAAATTGGGTCGATTTGTGGATAGCAATTCAAAAGATGAAGCATTCTTCCGACGCGGTATCCGTATGCTGCCAGAAAGACGGGAAAAAGTAGTGGCTAGCGATGGACAATACTTCGAATAAAACATTAGGTACCGTTCTTTCACAATAAATGCCCAATTTTTGATAAAAAACGGCGGAAACTTATTTATACTCCTAATATATAGCCTTGCATCAAATACTTTTAAGATTGTGATAAAAACAAAATTTACAGTAGAAAGATATTCGACCGTTTATGTAAGTGTTGTGCCCGGTGGTGGTCCAGACACGTCGGTAGGTATTTCGGAATCGTTTACAGCGCCTTAGGAGTTACTTTTTAAGAAAATTGCAATTAAAGTTTAACATTTGGACGTTTGTACGTTAAATACAAAACGTTAATTACAAAACTGAAATCTTGAACCACTATCCAATAGAGCGTCGTGGCTGAGAAGGCCTAATTATTAATTTTTATAAATAATTTTTTTCTAATAAATAATTTATTAAATATTTTTATTAATTTTTTATTACTAAAAAGTTGCTCAATTTTATTAGTATATGTAAGTACATTATTATTAATTAAGTTAAAAAATACTAAAGATAATGCAATTATAAAATATAATAGCAAAAGTGTTTAAAAAAAAATAAAAAATATTTAAAGCTGTGGAAATTCGAACCCGGTCCGCCACAGAGGGAAAAATGTAACTCTAGCACTTAACCTTCTCAGCCACAACGCTCTATTGAATAGTGGTTCAAGATTCCAGTACTTAACATACAAATGTCCAAATGTTTAACTTTAATTGCAATTTTCTTAAAAAGTAAGGCCCATTCACGCTATCCCTTTTACACTTTTAATATACTTATTCCCCCCTTTCGAATGAGCTATGATTCATCTTATTTGGCATTTTACAGTTCTTGCCTACTCCTTATAAGTGTCTCTCCAGATTTTGATTTTTAATTTTCTTCAAAAATTTTATCGATCATTTGTATTTGTAATGTTACTTATTTTTTCAAGCTGATTGCAAAAATAAATATATTACAAAATTATTACTGGTGAATTATCGTTTTGATGCACAACAGAAATTTTGCATGAACATTCCATGTGTTAATTATTATACTATGCGACCATTTTGATAATGTAGCATTTGGGGAATTGTGAGCCACTACATTTTTGCCATTTTTTTCAACTTAAGTTGGCATCTTTCATGTGTATTTCGCAATATTCCTGAATAATTTAGATGTTTCGTGCAATTTTATAGTAAATTTAGTAGTTTCTATGATTTTTTCGTGTTTTAATTGTAGATATAGTCATCATGCCGCGTCATAAGTATACAAGTGAATCTAGTAAGCTAGCGATCGATATTAATGCCATAGTGGCTGCCATCAAACAGGTGACGATTGAGAAGAAAGCGGTGCGGTCCGTTGGTCGAGTATATAACATCGATAGGTGCAAATTGACTCGCTACATTTCAAAACTAAATGAGGCAAACGTAGATCCTTCAACCACTTCAAATAAAAAATTGGGCAATTTTGTTTCAGAAGAATTCTGCATCATCTGCAAAGGTGCCAAAAAAAATGCCAAAGAAATTGAACAAAAACAATTCCATACATTGCAATGAATGCGATCGAGCTGTGCACTTGAAATATGCCAATTAAAAAATCGGCTATTATACCTGTGTTCACTGCAAATCGGACTAATCAGATTATACGAACTTTATTTTTTTATCAGAATTATCTTAATTTTCTTTTTTCTACAACTTAAATAGAGAATAATCACCAAAATATGTCATTATCTTCCATTTTAAGTCGTGGCTCACAACTCCTCAAAATTTTTGAAAATTCAAAAAATACTTTTTTTTCAAGCATATCAAAATTTTACAACCGTTATGCCTTTCAGTAAACTTCTTAAGCCAGTAGTTGCCTTTTGAAGTGTACTAGAGAATCCAACCTTTCAGGTGCGTAAAATACCAATTTTTGTGATAGTTATCATTCAAAAACAAAACCCGGCTTACAACTCCCCAAACTCTCCTACTAATACTTTTTGTTGTATAAAAATTATAATACAAATATTATACAAAGTAGCACAGTATTATCATACATCTCAAGTTTGCGTCCAAATTATTATATTTACGTATTGTTTATGTATTATTTGCTTTTTGTATACACAAATAATGTAGACAGATTATTTTACATTTTACGCGTAAACGCACTGCGGAGTATACTTATTATAATTTTTATTAATATTTATCTATTTTTATTTTCGCAATCTCAAAGCTGCGTATGCTAAGTACTAGAAATAAGAAATGGTAATACTGAAGGAGACGGTCTTCCTCACCAATTTTGATGAAATTAGGCTTATTCGACGCGTTTTTACATGAAACTAACAAATCTGGCAAAAAAAAGTGTCGCTCTGCCACGAGAATCGAGATATCAATCATTAAAGTTAGCGATTGTACAGGTTAGAATATCAGTCATCTCGGCGTAATGTAAAGAACTGAGCATGCGCTGTGATAGAAATTTGCACGAAATTTGAAACGTTTCTTTATTAATAATTACATCATTGTATATTTTATTCCTACCTCCCTGTTAATTATAAAATATATTATACAAATGTTCAATAAAAAGTAGACATTGTGTTGGATTAAAAAAGTTATTAGTTTTTGTGCAATATAGATTTTTTTTATTAAGGCATGAAAACAATTTATTTTATAAAATTAATTAATTTAATTAATAGACACATTCCACTTACAGATATCTTGAAACGAGGTCTACATATGTATTGCTCCCTCCACATGAGTTTGCGACTTTCCATACGAAGGGAGGTCCACCCCATTCCCACCCCCACCCATCCCACCCCCCGCGCGCGGGGGGTGGGATGGGTGGGGGTGGGAATGGGGTGGACCTCCCTTCGTATGGAAAGTCGCAAACTCATGTGGAGGGAGCAATACATATGTAGACCTCGTTTCAAGATATCTGTAAGTGGAATGTGTCTATTAATTAAATTAATTAATTTTATAAAATAAATTGTTTTCTTGCCTTAATAAAAAAAATCTACATTGCACAAAAACTAATAACTTTTTTAATCCAACATAATGTTTTAGCAAATACAAGCAAGTGTAGTAAATGTGGCAGTGATATAATTATTAATAAGCATTTCAAATTTCGTGCATATTTCTATCACAGCGCATGCTCAGTTCGTTACATTACGCCGAGATGACTGATATTCTAACCTGTACAATCGCTAACTTTGACGATTGATATCTCGGTTCGTGTGGCCGAGCGACACTTTTTTCTGCCAGATTCATTAGTTTCATGTGAAAACGCATCGAATGAGCCTAATTTCATCAAAATCGGTGAGGAAGACCGTCTCCTTCAGTATTACCTAAGAAATAATTAAATAATTATTTATTAATAATTTATTGCGAAAGCCGGGCTTTGAACGAGCGATGCGCCCCCGCCTCTAGAGATGGCAGCTGCGGTGGCTCGTGTGCCGAGCGCCTCTCATGTCTGTGTCTCATGAGGGCGTGTGTGGGTGTGCGATCTGCTGTGTGTATTCTGCGAGAGCCTCAAGCGTGATCGAGTTAAGAGAAGTGATCCTAGTAAATTGAATAAAGAGTTTTGCAGAATTCGTGTCTTATTTATCTTAGCGTATCGCATCCTGTTCCTGGCGCCTTATATTTACTACAGGTTACGAGCCCAGTGCACGTGGCTACTGCGCAAGGAGCGAGACACGTAAATAACTGGACAAAAAAGTTCGTGAGACGCCGGCGAAGGGCATCGAAAAGAGATAAGAGCAATTAGAAGATTAGAGGGTGAGTAAATGACATCTCTCGATGTTGACGAGTAAAACGAGAGAAATCTCAGTTAATAAAAACGTTCAATATAATATACTGTAGAAGAGGATAAAAGAAGGTTTTACCTTTGAGAGATAGAGATAAAGTATAATATAGAAGTAGAAATTCCCGGCTAATAAGAACGTTCGAGAAATGCTGTTAGAAGTTAGAAGGAGACAAATTCTTTTTGCCTTCTTGATAGAAGTAGAGAAAGATGAAATTAAAAGAGAATATGTACAATAGAAAGAAGCCACTTGGGAACAAGTCGGCGACGTGCGCGTGCAAATCCGAGCGTGTATGACGAGAGTTTTTTGTTTGACGCGCGAATCTTGTTGCTGGGCGCGCACTAACCGAGTTCGCCTATTAATACGGCACCGGTGTTAGATGGTTAGATAACGATATATGTGTAAACATGATATGCGTATGTATAAAATTCGGTATGGATCGGGTCAGTGATCGAGCAGGACTTGCGGTGCGGTGTAGCTTGATTACTGATTGAATACTGTTCAGAGAGGCCGTGTAAATTCGTATGGGCCCCGTGCGCGTGCGTAATCAATCCGAGATCCCATAGATTTATTCAGCAGTGCTGGGAATCGTAACGCACAGCGGTATGCGCGCGCGGATAGCCCTGCGGAGGCATATGTTTTTCCCGCTTTGAAGTTATTGTGAATTGCAGTGCGTTCTATATGCCCTCACAAGCATACATTTTTTTTGTAACTTAGAGATTTGATGATAATACTGAAAATTAACATATGTAAATGTGAATGTTGGTTCGTCTTATCAAAAGAGAAATGCTAATGTTTAATTAACAGTTAAATCCCGATCAAAGGAGGATGGAAAAAGAGACAGAGAGCCTTCTTTTAGAGGAAGAAAGTCAAAATGCGCTGGTGGACTATGACAGCGACAGCAGCATAGTCATGGTGAGAGAGAGAGAGAGAGAGAGAGAGAGAGAGAGAGACAAAAAAGGAGACAGAAAAAAGAGAAGCAATCCCGAAGAAGAAACTGCCTATAGTTAAAGAAAATATTGAAATGACCAAAGCATGGGTAGAAAATCGCCCGATGCTACCAATCGAAAGTAGAATGATATATAAAAAACAAAAGAAATTGGTCGCAAAGATGGAAAATTCGATGCAGATGTTGGACAAAATAAGGATAAAGGCCACCGAGATGATGGAGAACATGGTGGAAGTTTCTCGATTGAATTTGGAGAAAGAAAGAGTTAAACTTAGATGCTTAGAGGTTAATAATAAAAGTATGCAAGGCTCAGTAAAAAATGACATAACAACAAGAATTAGAAGTAGAATCTGAAAAAAGAAAATTAGATGAGAGAAAAGTCTGTTCCGCCGGAAAAGATAGAAGTTTAGAGACAATTAAAAACACAATAGAAGTAGAATTAAACAATCAAAGGTTGCATATTAGAAGAGAATACAAGCTGACGCAAAAATACAACTTTGATCTTTGGATGGATTATTTAAAATCTGAATTAACAAATAACGACTTATTAGATGTAATAAATTCAAGTATTAAAAGTCCTGAAAATCTTTCCGAGTCTAAAGTTATTAAAAGAAAAAGTTTAGAGATATCATAATTAATCATTTGGATGAAAGTTATCATAAGAGAATTTTGAAAAAGATCCGATAGAGATTTTAAAGAAATTAAGAGGAAATAAGAGCGAAATAAATGTTACTCATACATCAGTAAAAGCTAAACTTTACCAAATTAAAATGAGAAAAGATGAAAAAATAATTGATTTTTGCGAACGCTTCGATTCAATAATTAGAGAATACGAATCGTGCGAGGATGCGGTGCCTCTCACAGAACAAAAAATTAGATCCACATTTTATCAGGCTGTGTCAATCAATGTACCGAAGCTGAGAAATGTAGATTTAATTAGAAGACAATCAAATCTTAAAGAAATGAACATAGATGAAATAAAATCTTTTATGATGCAGTTAGAGGCAGAGAAGAAGAGCGAAAAATTAGAGAAAATAGAAAAACCCAAAATCAGGGTGCAGAGGGCTATTGCAGAAGAAACAAAGTGCTATAGGTGTAACCGGATGGGCCACATGGCAAAAGACTGCCCCGTTAACAGAACTAGGAGCCTGGTTCTGTTACTACT
Organism: Solenopsis invicta; assembly: GCF_016802725.1. Lineage (NCBI taxonomy): Eukaryota > Metazoa > Arthropoda > Insecta > Hymenoptera > Formicidae > Solenopsis > Solenopsis invicta. The sequence continues at coordinate 25,344,387 of NC_052665.1, forward strand.
GCCAGGAGATACAAGGCCACAAAAAGGATAGCTGCCCCAATGCCGAATATCAGGCGAACAGATTTAGAGGAAAAAGGTACTTAGATAAAATCGTTAATAAAAATATAAAGAAAAAAGGTAAATTTGAACATAAAAGCACCAAGAGTTAACGACAAAGGAAAGATAACAAAGATACAAAATGTCAAGAAAACTACAACAAAAACAGCAAAAGAAGAAAAATCGAAAGAAGGTAAAATATGTATGGTTAGACTAATAAAAGATAGAAATAATGCAAAAGAGTTGGTTAACTTTATTACAGACTCGGGTGCAACAGATCATATTGTGAATAAAAGTATAATCTTGTCAAATTTTGAAAAATGTAAAGATAGAGTCATTAAATGCGCGAATAAAAATGAGCTTGCAGACATTTCGATAGATGGTAAAGGAGATCTTCTATTAATAACGAATGCCAAAGAAAATAGAGTCATTAAATTAACAAATATTATGGCAACAAAAGAAGTATCTGAAAACTTATTCTTTAAGAAAATTGGCTGATGCGGGGTTCAATATTTATTTAGATGATAAACTGCTTAGAGTTTACAATAAATTAACAAATAAAAGTAACAGTTTTTGAAGAAAAATGAGTTTTTGAAGAAATATGAGAAGCCAAATTGGATTATGCAATTCAAAATCAAAAATAAAAATATAGAGGACAAAGATAATGTTGAATGTGCTGTGTATAAATGTAGAGCAGAAATTGTCCCACATTGTGAGTTTCCTGAACAATCACGAGCAAGCATTCAAAATAATGAGTTATCAATTTCGGAGAAAGAATTAGATGAGAGAAATAATGTTGACTCTGCGATTGGGAAGGAGAATGAAGGAGAGCTCACAAATGTGAACAACAGCAATACTGAATCTGAGCAAGTCATTAAGTTAGAGGATATACAAACAATAGAAAATATTTAAAAAAATGTTTGAAAGCCCAGTAATCGAAGAAGTGAAGAAATTAGAGAAAATAAATGAGGCAATGTTATGGCATGTTAGACTAGGTCATGCATCGCTCCGGGAGCTGCAGGGATCTGGTGCGGGGGCACCCGATCCCATTGCACGCAGCTCCCTCGGTAGGGGCGACCGTCGCGTGGTGGTCCCGCAACGGTCTCCAGTTAGGACGTCTCTCTCGCCAAATGGGAGAGGGGAAGGGGCTCGGGGGGTGCCCGTTGTGAGTATGCCTTTGCCATCCCGGGGCGCCCCTCACGTCCCATGTGAAGGTGGACCACCATGAGGTTTTAGCCGGTAAGAGTCCGGCATAACCGCCTCCCTTCCCCTCCGGAAGGGAGGGGTATCCTACGAGGATTTCTCCATGGGAAAAAAAAAAAAAAAGTCATGCATCGCTAAACTATTTAAGACAATTACAAAAGATAGAAAAAAGATTAGAGAATGTCAAGTTTGATAATTCCATATTAGAGTGTGAAGTCTGTATAATGGCATAGATGACAAAACTGCCGTTCAAAGAGAATAGAAATAGAGCTCAGAGATCACTACGGGTAATACATACGGACATAATGGGACCAATCAAACCTACATCCTATCCAGGACAAAAGAGATTTATAATAACCTTTATAGATGACTATTCCAGACTAGCGAAAGCCTACTCTTTGAAGACGAAAGATGAATCGGGAGAGGCTCTAGAAAAATATCTAATATCCGCCAGAAATATACTATGAAAAGAAGAAAAGCTGTGTTACGTGAAGTCAGACCAAGGCAAGGAATTCACGGGAGGTACATTTAGAGAAAGCTGAAAAGAGAAAAGATAGAAGCCATATTTGCACCACCGTACACTCCGAAACACAATAGAGTTGCAGAAAGATTCAACAGAACATTGCAAGAGAAAGTGAGAATATATATGTTTGACTCGGGATTACCAGTAAAGAGTATGTGGAAGTTGGCAGTTGACGCTGCTGTGCATGCGTACAACAGAACTCCACACAAAACTATAGAGTATGAGATCCCATTAAAGAAGTTTTCACCAAAAACAAGTTGTCATTTTGAGCAAATAAAAAGATTCGGATGTATTGGATATGCAAGAGTACCAAAGTCTACGTCAAAATTCGATAAGAGAGCTATTAGAAGCGTGTTGGTGGGATACACCGACACTGGATATACACTCTGGCATCCAAGCACAAGAAAATTCATAGAGTCCCGACACATTCGGTTTAATAAAAAGGTAACATATAAAAATATATATCAAAACAGTCAAATAGAAAAAGAAAAAGACTCAGATTGGATAAAAAAATTTGTAGAAGATGAGGAAGAGGGAAAACAAAATTAGAGATTAATTTTACTCGATAACTAATTCTTGTTATATTTCAGATAAAAACTGAATATAATAAAGTACCACAGATCGCTCGCACAAAGGGAGGGAGTATTGTGAAAGCCGGGCTTTGAACGAGCGATGCGCCCCCGCCTCTAAAGATGGCAGCTGCGGTGGCTCGTGTGCCGAACGCCTCTCATGTCTGTGTCTCATGCGGCCGTGTGTGGGTGTGCGATCTGCTATGTGTATTCTGCGAGAGCCTCAAGCGTGATCGAGTTAAGAGGAGTGATCCTAGCGAATTGAATAAAGAGTTTTGCAGAATTCGTGTCTTATTTATCTCAGCGTATCGCATCCTGTTCCTGGCGCCTTATATTTACTACATAATTACTCATAATTATTAAAAATATTAATAAACTAATAATTAAAAAAACAATTAAAAAATTACATATATTTCTGGACTTTTTGTAAAATTTACAGCGTGTGCAATGAACATGTATATACGGATACAATGTATAGATACCCAGATAGCACAGAGAGTTCAAAAAGAATTCAAGCTTATGTAATAAATTTAGAATTTATTTTTAAATGCAAAAAGAATACTTTTCAAAAAATAAATTCTCTTTTTGCATCTCAAAATAAACTCTGAATTGATTACATAAGCATGACTTCTTTTTTAATTCTTTCTGAATCTGTACTATCTGGATATCATGCATACGTATGTATGTATTAGGTGTCCAAAAAGTTCTGAGCTCTCTTTTGCAAAATTCATTTTCTATTTAAAAATATGCCAAAAAATTTTAATCAGCAAAATATTCCCCGTTTGCATCAATGACCTTTTGTCATCTTTCGGATAGATTGCGAATTCCTTGACGATAAAAGTTCACCGGCTTCGAAGCAATAGTCATCAATGCATTTTCGTATTTCTTCACTTTCTACGAAATGTGTATCAGCCAAGTAATGCTGCAGCGACCGGAATAGGTCGGAAAGCGCCATGTCTGGGCTATGGGCCGCGTGCTGGAGAAGTTCCCAACCTAACATAAAGATGTGGTCCTGAGTCGCTTTTGCGACATGTGGTCGGGTATTGTCATGAAATAAGATCACTTTACAACTTTCTTGTCCAGTAAACGGCCTCTTTTTTCCTAATCCATCGCTCAAATTGGTTAATTGTTGTTGGTAGCAGTCTGCCGTGATTGTTTCACCCGGTTATAATAACTCATAATACAGCACACCTTTCCAACTCCACCAGATGCAAAGCAAAACTTTCTTGGCGTAGATATTGGACTTTGATGTCGATATCGAAAGTTGACCAGGTCAACCTATGATCTTCTACACTTAGGATTAACATAAAGAATCCACTTTTTATAGCCTATAATAATTTTGTGCAAAAAATCTTTTTCCGGAACTTTGAAAGCAAAGTGAGTGCAGTGTCACACCGTCGATTTTTGTTGTCTTCGGATAAATTATGCGGAACCCATCTGCCTTCCTTCTAAATTTTTCCCATTGCATGTAAACGTACGGAAATTGCGGTATAACACCAAGCTGTTCTGCAAGCTCCTTTTCAGTTTGCGCAGAATTCATATCCAGCAATGCTTGCAATTCCGTCCGTTTCAATTTTTTGAGGGAACCGTCCAGCACGCGGTTCATCTTCAAGACTAAAATTTTCTTGACAAAATTTTTAATATCATCTTTTACATGTAGCATAGCTTACAGCACAAATCATTTCAATCGCTTCAACAGCATTTTTCTTCTTGTACTGGACAAGATTCGCTTGACAACAATAATAATAATGACGTTTCTTAAATGTAAAACGTCAAGATTTGGACTTTGCGTCGCAATAGCTCCGCACGTAGGGCACAAAGAGAAAAAATAAAAACACTTTTATTATGCCATTTTATTCAAGCTATCGTTTGAGACTACTCAGGACTTGATCGGTTCAGCCATTACTGAGATCTAATAATCTCGTATGTTTGGAACTCGCTGAGTCGCGTAAAAGAAGTTCGGTTTCTCTCGCTTCGCGTTCACTTTGGCGCAACCGCGCCTCTTATCGGCGCTTGGCGCCTGTTCGGCTGTCTGGCGGATGATCTACTGGACAGCGGGGCGGTTACTGGCCCTAGGAAAACTTCTCCCGCACGCGGTCTATAGCCCAGACATGGCGCCTTCCGACCTATTTCGAACGCTGCAGCATTACTTGGCTGATACACATTTCGTAGACAGTAAAAAGATACAAAAATGCATTGATGACTTTATCGCTTCAAAGCCGGTAAACTTTTATGGTCAAGAAATTCGTAAGGGTGCACTGTTACAAGGTTAATATTATTATAAATATTAAATATTATTATAAATTTTTTGAACCGATAATTGCAAGACATTTTTTTCAAAATTTTATTATCAAGTACGCTGAGAACTTTTTCAACTTTGAGAAGTTATAACTTTAATTACAATTAATATTTTTCTACAATTTCCTTTTTTTAATGAAAGTTCAAAATCACAGGAGTGTGACTGCACAATCAACATTGCCAAAAATAATTTATTGTAAAGTTATAAAAGAAAAACCATTAAACAAAAATGAGAAATTGGTCAAAAATCCACTTTTCCTTCAAAAAAATCATATCTTTGCAACAAAAAACTTTTAAGAACTTTTAAATACGGCATTTTAAAGCTAAAGAATCACACTTTCAAAATAAAATTTGGCAAAATCATTCCTTTTAAAAAATATAATTATGTAACATGGAGAAAATGAGGTATTTTCTAAAACTCCACTTAAAAATATCTTTGCAACAAAAAACTTTTAAAGACTTTACAATACGGCATTTTAAAGTTAAAGATTCATACTTTCAAAGAAAAATTATATCATTATCACTTCTATGAAAAAATGTACTTATGTAACAAAGCAAATATAAAGTATTTTTTATTAAATCGTGTTTAAAATTAAAAACTGATGTGTTTCATGATATATTTCGAAAAAACTACCTTTTCTACAGCATTTTATAGTATTCCAACTTTAAACAGAGTATATGCAAATAACATCCGCGAACCAACCTGTTCAAACGTATTTTGTCCAGCTTTTTTATGTAAAATACTCACAAAAAGTTTCACTTACACACTATATGGGCATTAACCCTGACAAAACTTTGCTGCCGTGCCGTTTAAATTCTAGTTGACCAAAAAACCATATCAAAAGAGATTTCAAACTTTTTTTACGTCTTGGTCCGATTCTCCTATCTCATTCCGTCTTCGCATAGCAAACGTTCAAAACTTCATATGGAGTCTCTCAGACCCACTTACGTGTTTAAGAGTTAAGTATCTTATTTTTCATTTAGTCTCAAAAGAGAAAAGAGCGCGCTAACTACAGGAGTGGGGAAATAGGCAAACGATTAGTTAGTCTATCGGTAACTCGCATCCAAATATGTCACGCATGTATAACCTGAGTACATCTAATAAAAAATATATCTCTTAAACTTGTTGTACCAACCCTGCGCATTAAATTTTCTTACCATAACAAGTTATGGGCCTAAAATAGCGCTAAAAAGACAATCAAGAGGACGAATAAAAAATATATATGGTGACTGAAACTGTTTTTCTCGGTCAAATGCTCGTGTGTGTTGTAAATGGCGGCCAAAATCTTAACAAAACATACGACAAAATTCGATGAAACAAATTTTCTTGGCTAGAAATTCCAAATGAACGCCTTGTTTATTACACATGAAATAGACGTAGTCAGCGGCGCAAGAAAAATCTGAAAACAACCAGCATGCGGAGGTCAAGACGTGGATCAAAGACAATGCAAAAGAAATGTTTCTTATATCATCGGCCCTAGAATACTCTCAGCTCGAGAGTTTGTTGATTCACACAACCGCAAAAGAAATGTGGGATAGCCTGACAACGATTCATGAGAAGAAATCTCAGACGGACAAGAAAAACAACAAAGTAAATCACGTGACTGTGCGTTCATAGCGTCTAAAAGTACAAAAAGTGAGCAACGTGAAAATGATGCAAAATATGTGTGCCCAAAAACTAGTGAAATGAAACCGTCGATGGAAGCAGTACAAAAGCTTCTAAAAAAAGATGTGACGTTGCTAGCGGACAACGGGGCAACGACCCTCATCACTCATAGAGTGGCTCGTAAATTACCGATCGAAAAAAAAAGGTACCATTTCGCTAAACAATAATGCAAAGTGTAACGTTATCGGCGAAGAAACGGCGCTCATCAAAATGCTCGTCGCTGGAGTGGTGCGAGGCATACATTGACAACGTTCTTCACGTACCGGACATTCGCAAAAATCTCTTTTCAATCGATGAGTGCACATCTAAAGGTTTCGGTGTAGTCTTCGAGGACAAATAGGCGACAGTATACAGAAGTAGTGAGAACCTGGCAATCGGTGTCAAATAGACAAATAAAATCTACCGAATGTTCAAGAATGATCAAAAAGCAATTGTGTCAACAACGAGCCTAAAGGTATGGCATAAAAGAATTGAACATGTAAATTCGCGCGCGATAAAAAATCTTGTCAATGAAAAGCTTGTGGACGGTGTAAAAGTATCTAGCGCAGGTAATTTCTTTTGTGATTCATGCCAGCTAAGAAAGCTGCATAGGCTTCCATTCGCAAAGCAAAGCGAGAAACAAAACTGAACCGGGAAAGTTCATACATAGTGACGTCAGTTGACCAATGCAAGAAACGTCTCTAGGAGATGCCAAATTCTTTGTTACGTTCAAGGATGATGCAATGGAGTATCGCTGTATATATTTCATGAAGCACAAGGCTGACGTATATGATTGTTTCAGGGAATTTAAACGTGAAACACAACGCAGTACGGCAGAAAAATAAAAACATTGCGGACAGACAACGGGCACAAATATTGTAATACAAGAATGTGAAAACATCTATCAACATCAGGCATAAGGCATGAGAGAACGGCGCCATACACATCAAAACAAAACAGGAAAGCAAAACGCGATAACAGAACCATAGTTAACCCTTAAACACATATTAAAAATTCCCCTAGATTTTCGATTGCTTACTGTGTAAAAACGGAATGAGAAAAAAGATTAGGGCTAGGTTGAAAAAAAGTTTGAAGTCTTCTCTATCAACTACTATGATCGACCAACTTCATTGTTTAACTAAAATAAAATAGCATTAAAGTAAAGTTAGTTTGGGAAGGTCTCCCAGACCTACTTATGTGTTTAAGGGTTAAGTGCGTAAAAACCATGATGCAGGCCAAGGACGTACCAAAGTTCCTTTAGGCGGAAGCTGTAAATACAGCTGTCTACATGCTCAACAAAGTCTCAAAGGCAAGTAATATCAAGTCAATGAGGGCATATAAAGCCCGGACAAGAAGGAAACCTAACTTACAGCATATAAAGGTGTTCGGCTCAAAAACATACACGCACGTGTCTAAACATTTCCTGACAAAGTTCGATGCAAAGTCAAAGAAAATCACAATTGTAGGATACCAAAGCAAGTCATCAAATTACAGGTTATACGATCCTGTCACGAAAAAAATTACTGTGTCTAGAAACGTAATTGTACACCAAAAATGTGACTTGTCTGGTAATAAAAAGGACAATAAAGAAATAATCTTGCCTGGTCCCAACGACATCCAGGAAGAAGCATCTGCAAGAGAAGAAGAATGTGAACAAAAATCGATGCAAACAAAGACAGCAGCTGTACAGACACGACAGTTGCAAGACAAAGAAAAGCTAAAGAAGCCTGAACGTGATAAAGCAAATATAGTCGAGCATAACGTTCCAAATAATTATAAAGAGGCTACAAATGGCAGAAACAAAAGAGTTTGGATCAAGGCAATAAAAGAAAAACTTGAAGCTCACGAAAGAAACAAAACTTGGGAGGTAGTACCAAAAAAACTCGACATGAGAATGACTGATTCCAAGTGGGTCTTCAAAATCATAAAAGACCAGGAAAAGGTTCATCGTTTCAAAGCAAGAGAATTTCAGCAGCGTAAAGGCATTGACTACTCAGAAACATTTCAGTGGTTAAATATAACTCCTTGCGTGTGTTACTGGCTCATGTGACACAAAAAAATTTGGACATGGTGTCTTTCGACGTCCAAACGGCTTTCCTCTATGGTAAGTTGGAGAAAACAATCTTCATGGAGGTTCTCGAAGATATCAACATTGAAGACGTGTGTCACCACAATGTGATTAGTGAAATGGACAAAAACAAAAACGTAGTGTGCTTGTTGAAGAAATTATTGTACGGGTTAAAACAAGCTCCACGTTGTTAGAATAGTAAATTTAAAACATTTTTGCACAAGTTTGACTTTAGAGAAACCGAGGCCGACAAGTGTATCTTTATCGGAAAGCACGGTAAAGACATAGTGTATCTAGCTATTTTCGTTGACGACAGGATAGTGACTTGTAAATCCAAGGAGATCCTCGACGTTCTAAACAAACTGAGCCATAAGTTTGATATTACGGTCGGTGACGCAAGTTTGTTTGTCGGTTTGGAAATCAGTCAAGATAGAAAACAAAAGAGTATGTTCATTAATCAAAGCTCGTACGTAAAAAACATACTCAAGCGATTCGGACGACGCGAAGGTTGTTAGTATACCTGTCGATCCAAATGTAATTCTAAAGCCTGTAGAGTCCGAAGAAGAATGTCTGAGCGGAATATCGTATCAAGAAGCCGTCAATTCACTTATGTTTTTGACAATAGTAACGCGTTCGGACATATGTAGTATGTCATTTGAGTAAGTTTCTGAACAAGCATAACCAAAGTCATTAGTCAGCAAGCTGTCAAAAGAGTATTTGCATATTTAGTTGGTAGCATAAATATTGGGATCGAATACAGAGAAAGCAAAGCAGCGAAAGCAAAACCGAGCTTGTTGATTACACTGACGCAGATTATGCGAGCGATCTGGAAATTCAACGGTCAACAAGGCTACGTGTTTTGTATGACAAACGGACCTGTGACGTAATCGTGTCAATGATAAAAATTAGTGACGTTAAGTACCACTGAATCTAAATATGTGGTAACAGCAACAGCAGCAAAAGAACTCATTTGGCTGCAAAAATTGTTAAGCATTGTCGGAATTCAATGTAAAAAAGCAACCGTGCTACATGTTGATAATCAAAGAACGATTAAGTTAGTTAAAAATGCTGAATTTCACAAAAGAACGAAATACATCAACGTCCGATATCACTACTTGCGTGAGAAATATAAAAACGGCAAAATTCATATCCAGTATTCCATCAAAATTACAGAAGGCAAATATATTGACTACCCAGCAAACATTTTGTACGCAAAAGGATATCAAATTGGCACTAAATTCCAGCGAAATTTCGTACCAAAACCGTATCCTACTGTGTCCGCATTAGGATTCCCAATGTAAACCAAATCTAACGAACATATCTGAAATCAAATTGAAATCAATACCAGAACAAATTTGATAATATTAATGTGATAACAAAATGGCATCAAACAAAAACCAAATCTGTTATCAAATGCGTTAACAAAATAATGCCAAATACAAAGCAAATTTATTTTCAAATGTGTTAACAGAATGACACCAAATACAGATCAAATCTGATGTTTCCAAAACCAACAAAAAAATTTATTTTTTTTAACAGATTTTATTCTTATAGCTTAATCTGTATCCACAGTTTTATATGTAACATTTTAATTCACTTATTACAATTACGTATTATTTTATAAATTTTTGAAAACGCATGTCAGCGCCGGCGGGATTCGAACCTAAAATTTCGGAATAACAACCTAACACGCTAACACTGAGCTAATCGTACACATGTGATATCGTTAATAAAAAGTTATATTTAAAGTAAAGTGAATTGAACCAAAAGAAACTTGCGTTTTGAATATCGCGCAAACACTATCATTAACCCTATGATTATTTAGACTTAGATATTTTTAATAAAAACTATATAAATAATTAAAATCTTTTCCTGCCCATGGCCAGATCAGTCAAAAAATAACAATTAGAAGTAGTATCGAAACATAATAAAACATTATTGACCTAAAAAGCACGTTGCAAAATTTTGCAATTAATTATTATAAACAAATTGTTAAAAATAACTGAAGAAGAAAAATAATTGCACCAATCAATTCACCGGAAAAAATTACTAAAAAAACATATATGACGTTTTCTTAATTGTTATAGTTGTTATAATTATTATAATTATAAACAAATATTATAATTGTTATAATTATAAACAAATTAGTTGCCTAATTGTTTTGACAAAAAGATAATGGCCAAATTTCGTAAAGAGAGCATGATGTGCGTAATGTAACATTTGATCCTTGTTTAACTTTTGGTGATCAACAAGGATTATGTCATGCGTATTATGCGCTTTACGGAACTCAACTAATGCTTTCTTGTGTGATAAATACTGACATTTTTGTAATAGCAAGCTTGTTTACTATCTGCCATCAATTTGTCAATCATACAACAAATCTGTCCGCTATCAACTTCCAATCTGTCGTGTATTTTGATAAAAAGATAATATTGCATTCTTGCGTGAAAATTGCTAACATTTTTGCAATAGCAAACTTGTTTAATATTTCTTATAAATTTGTCATCAAAACTTTCAACAGATTTGCTTGCTTTTCAACGCCAATTTGTCATATATTATGCCAACAAAGTTGTAGTATATTTGGTACAAATTTGCTAATAGTACCAGAAATACCAATGCGAACCATATGTGGACCAAATTCGTTACCAACCTATGCAGTTGCAGAAATGGTTATAGGGGTAAAGCTATACCTCGAGATAGGTTTAAAGAACTGTGCAAGAGTCTAAGTTTAGTAACTGAAAAAACTGCATACTAGGGTTTGAGAAAGATAAAAAAGGGCGGAAGTGTTAAATATCTTTCTTATTTTTCACTCGGTCTCAAAAGACAAAAGAGCGCGCTAACCGCAGAAGTAGGGGAACAGGCAAACGGTTAGATAATCTATCGGCAGCTCGCATCCAAATAAGCGTGTATAACCCAAACACATCTAATAAAGAATATATCTCTTATCGTTACCTATTAACTCGTTGTACCAACCCTGCGCATTAGATTCTCTTACCACACACACACACACACATACATACATACACACACACACACACACACAACACACACACACACGCGCGCGCGCACATTCCATTTCACCGAGTTTTCAATCTCATTTATTCTTTAGATTGTACAGCGCTATTCATTGCATTTTTGATATATATAAGTCAAAATTTTATTTAAGAGTTTTAGCAATAAAAGAAAAGTAGCCGATTCAACATTTTACGATTAGAAACTTAGTAATCTACAAAAATTTTCTCATAGATAAGCACAGAGAATATTTAAAATTACAACAATGTTCAGAATGACTCAGATCCATGAAGATGCGTTCTCATTCAAGAAAGTAAATATTCAAACCAGTAAGGTCAGAGAAGGAAGAACAGATTTATCAGCGCAAACCCGGCATTAGAAATAACTTTTAAGTCATCTATTCGCAAATAGAGTATTATTTTATGAGTTGTTCAGATGTAAAATCTGCTACGATAAGCTTTGTGGGAAGTGAAAACTCATTACATGGAAAAAGATATCTAAACATGTTTAAATTAAAAACAACCAATCACAGCCTAAATATTAATCAAACAATTTACTCATTGACGAATATTATAATAATTTTGCTCATTTATTTGATTAATTTTATATAATTACTAGAATTATATTTTTCCATGTAATGAGTTTTCACTTCCCACGAAGCTTATCGTAATAGACTTTACACCTAAATAACTCATAAAATAATGCTCCATATGCAAACAGATAACTTAAAAGTTATTTCTAATACCGGATTTGCACTAATAAACTTGTTCTACCTTCCCTGACCTTCTTGGTTTAAATATAATATTTATCTTTTTGAGTGAAAACGCATATCATTTTTACATATATCAGACATTCTAAACATTGTTGTAATTCTAACATTCTTTGTGCTTAACTGTAAGAAAATTTTCGTAGATTACTAAGTTTCTACTCATAAAATGTTGAATCGACTATTTTCCTCTTATTACTAAAACCCTTAATTAAAATTTTGACTTATATATGTCAAAAGTGAAAAGCACTGTAAAATGTGAAGTATAAATGAGATTAAAACCTCTGTGAAATCGAATTGAAACACTACAAAACACGTAATATCGGTACAAAATTACCTTTTCAAAAAAGGTAAAAAACGGCGCCAAAGGTGTACCTTTTAATTTTACCAAACCTAAGTACTATCTTTGTATCCTCATTTAAAAAATGTCTTATTCTAACCCATGTGGTATTTTCTTTAATTTCTATACACCTAAGCAATTCTATTTCTGCATTCTCATTGAAAAATCTTCCTATTCCTAACCCCCAGTGGTATTTACTTAAAAATAAATATTTTAAATTTAATCCAACATGAATGTATTTTTTCCAAAAAATGTATGAAATTTTTGCGCCAATTATAAAAAGAATATATTGCTCTTTGAAATAATTGTACTACTTTTAACAAATAAAATGCGAGTGATAGTATCTTTATTTTTTAAATAAAACCCAAGTGGCGCTATATTTAATTCTTTTTCAAATAAACTTCAAGTGATACTATCTATGTATTTCTATTAAAAAATTTGTTTTTTTCTGTTCTAACCTAAATAGATGTACTTAATTTAAAAAAGTTTCAATAGAATATATAACATTTAACCTCAAAGAATTAAAGAAAAAACAGAAATAAAAAAGTTTTATTAAAATACAATAAATCTTTAAATTGCGCCAATTATAAAGAGAATAATGTTGCTCTTTAAAATAACTGCTGTACAGTAGAACCTCGGTTATCCGAGGTAATGTGGGGAAAGCGTACATCGGATAATCGAAATCTCGGATAATACGGAACACAAATATAATTAAAAGGCTTTTTATTTTTATGTATATATGAATTTGAAAAAATGTAATATGATCAGATACACGTATAAAAATATAAGAGTTATAACAAATGCACATTATTCTTATGCGTCATTGGCTTAACAAAGTCAGTAATATGAGACTGTTTTAATTTGCTCATGCGTTTTTTAGCTGCAATATCTCTCCATCTTTTTATTAGTTCTGAGCCATCACGACTCTAGGATCGGAACTGCTGCATTTGGTTTATAACACACAAGCTTGTGCAAGTTTATGCATGTTGAAACAAAATAACAACAACGATCGCGCGCCTACATGCCTTTGCTCCGTATTATCCGAGTTTTTCGGTATTATCCAAGCTACCGCCTCGGATAATACAGAGTGCTCGGATGAATTCAATGCCTCAGATTATGCGGAGTGTCGGTTAATCGAAGCTCGGATAAACGAGGTTCTACTGTATTTACTTAAAAATAAATATCTTAAATTTAATCCAACCTAAATGTATTTTTTCCAAAAAATGTATGAAATCTTTAAATTGTATCAATTAAAAAGAGAATATATTGCTCTTTGAAATAATTGCTGTACTACTTTTAACAAATAAAATGCGAGTAATAACATCCTTATTTTTTTAAATAAAACCCAAGTGGCGGTATCTTTAATTCTTTTTTAAATAAAATTCAAGTAATACTATCTGTGTATTTCTATTGAAAAATTTGTTTCTTTCTGTTCTAACCTAAGTAGATGTACTTAATTTAAAAAAGTTTCAAGGCAATATATATCAAAAACTTAGAGAAACGCTCGTATTGTGATTAAACACAAAGTATAATAATAATTGGTCAGATTAACAAGCTAAATTAAACGATTTAATTCAAGATTTAATTTACAATAACATATTAAACAAATTATGTGGGAACGTTTCGGCTCTGCTTAGCCTTCATCAGCCTATTAAATTCAATTATAATACAATTAGAAGTTCGTTTTTACAAAAGAATTTTTTTCCTCTGTTTTAAATATAACATTTAATCTCAAAAAATTAAAGAAACAAAAATAAAAAAGTTTTATTAAAATAAAAAATTTTTAAACTACAAAAACTTGCTAGATGTCTGAATATAATCTAAATAAAATGTAAAATATAATAGTAGATAATTATAATGATTTACAATGTTACTTGTAAAAGAAACTAATGTTTAAGACATTTAATCTTTAACTTATTTCGCGTAATTACTTTTAGAACGCATATGTTACAAGTGTTACATTTAACGTATTCTTTCTTATGTCAATTCTTTTCATTGCTTTTCTTATCTAGCAGCGCCAAGTTTTAAGTGTAGTTTAAAAATTTTTTATTTTAATAAAACTTTCTCATTTCTGTTTCTTCTTTAATTCTTTAATTCTTTGAGATTAAATGTTATATATTCCATTAAAACTTTTTTAAATTAACCTACTTAGGTTAGAACAGAAGAAAAACTAATTTTTCAACAAAAATACACAAATAGTATAACTTGAATTTTATTTAAAGAGGAATTAAAGATACCGCCACTTGGGTTTTATTTACATAATAAAAATGCTACCACTCGCATTTTATTTGTTAAAAGTAGCACAGCAATTATTTCAAAAAGCAATATATTCTCTTTATAATTGGCGCAATTTAAAGATTTCATACATTTTTTGGAAAAAAATACATTTAGGTTGGATTAAATTTAAGATATTTATTTTTAAGTAAATACCACTTAGGTTAGGAATAGGAAGATTTTTCAATGAGAATGTAGAAATAGAATCGCTTAGGTTTTGTATAGAAATTAAAGAAAGTACCACATGGATTAGAATAAAACATTTTTGTAATGAAGATACAAAGATAGTACTACTTGAGTTTGGTAAAATTAAGGGGCACACCTACACACTTGGCGCCTTTTTTTACCTTTTTTTTTTGAAAAGGTAATTTTGTATTGATATATGTTTTCAAGAAGATAGCCCTGAGTGACTTACAAAAGATTTTATGTAATGCTCACTCCTTATTAAAAAAATATTTATGAATAAAGTTTTATCACTGCTTCAATACTTTTTTATATTACAGGATACATTATATGTAATTTCATTAATATGTACATTATTTAGTGGATAGAGAACATGAATCCAAGTCAAAAAGTCCTGAGTCATTTTTTTATCTAAGCCTTGTGTTAGATGTCATATGATGTTAAAGTTAACATATCACTGCCCGTCTATACAAGAAAAGCAGGGACAGACAATAGACAGGCGCACGGACAGAGCGGAGCTAATAAATTACGCGGCGGGAGAACAATGAGCAGCAAAATGGTTGTACGCGCGCGTACACACACACGCACACACAAAAGTATTAGATTTATGTATAATGGTAGTTTTTAAGACATAAGTTATTCCATATATCCACATTACCTTTGTCATGAAATTGTCCTTTCTAAACAAAACCTTTAATATATGTCCAAAATTACATTCTGGATCAGTACGTGATGGATGTCTTTCATCAAATGGATCTGGATCCATCTTCATATAATTTTCTGTCTCGAGCTCTATTATATCTGCCAATCTCTGAAGAACAGGAATGGGATCATAGGTTGCTGAGCTGTGTTCCTCCTCCCATTGCCGTAAAATTTGTACAACATCTGTTACTTCAGCAAGTGATTCCGTACTCGCCATTATTTACCTGTAAATATTTATGTATTTAAACTCTAATTTGAAAAATCAGTTTTTATCAAGTTTTTAACAGAAATAAAATTTTTATATTAAATCTTCATGTATATGTATAAAATCACATATTTATAGCTTTAAATTTATAATTATTGTTAATTATTGTAAAACAATATTCTATAAAAAATTATTTTTGCTAAAAAAATCTTACTATTAAATGTAGCAATATTTCATAAAAATATTGTAAAATGATAATTATTACAATATGCACTTTTGTCATCTAAAGATTCTTTGTCATCTAAAGATTCTTTTTTTATAATATTTTAGTTATATGTATAAGTATAAAATTAACTAAGTAATGACATATTTGTACTTTCAATTAATATGTAACTAATAATGTGACAATTGTATAAATAATTTATAATTAATACTTTATAATATTTTATATTAAACTTTCAGTTTTTTATTTTGTATTTTATATTATGGTATTTTGATTTAAAAATTTTTGAATTTTGTAAACATAATCAGTTATAACATTTATATAAATTTCTTTTTTAGTACACGGATATACAATTATACTCTTTATTACAATTATATAGTTTTTACAAATATTTTAGTATTATATATTTAGTATTATATACAAGTATATTAGGTAAGATTCTACATAATATATTAAAAGCTTAAAAAAGTTTAAAATAATATTGACTGTACAGTATAATACAAAGTGTAATTATATAATACAATTATATTAATATACATTGTTAGTGTGTCACTTGTATTAATATTTCACAGTTAATATTTTAAATCTTTTAAACATTTTAATTTTGCGTTTTATATTTATTATGTTATTTTTATTCAATAATTTTTCAAAACATATTGACACCTTCTAATTACAAAATTATATATAATTCCTTATTTCAATAAAATCATACAAATACTTTCTAAAAATGTCAAAATACATGTAAAAGTTGCTCAATAATTTTTATACACTTATAAAAGTAACTTGAAAATAAACAATGGACACAAACAATATATATCATATGATATATAACAAGTGTCCAAAAAAATAGGGGAGTGTATTAAGTGTTAAAATCTGTGCAAAATATGCAGCACGAAGTGTGATGTTGATAATCCGTTTGTTTTCTGTTCCTGAACTCTCTAAACAAGTGTACACTTAAAATGAAATAGATAGATGTTTCAAAGTTAGCGAAAGCAAGAAGGAACGTTCCAGTGCAGTCTAGTGCAGGAACAGAAAACAAGCCTAATATTTGCAACTTTTAGATGCATCAAAGTCATTTAAAGAAAACATTCTGTTAGTCTTGAAGCAAAAAAACCTTGAATACCGACATAACAGACATTAGATTAATTTCTTTTTAATTCGTGAAGAGAAAAAAAACGAAAGGTCACGAATAGTGCACGGAGTTTCATTAAAGAAAAACCGAGCACTTTCATTGATGTCACAAAGTCGCGGCATATAAAGGACATAACCTCAAAACATTAACAACAGCAAACAAAAGATTCAACGTGAACGAAAAAATTATCGGGATTATCCGAAAAAAAAAAAGTTAAAATACACTACTTTTCGCTCTGATGAAATCGTGACAAGAAATGAATAAGCCAACCGGCGTCCCAAAATTAGGCAAATTTGCAGTTCACGTACTGATTCACCGCGTATAATTGTACAGTGGCGCGTGTATTTTACAGGTTAGGGTTCACAAAACTGATTTTTTCTACAATTTTTGATATTTAATCGACAATTTTTTTTTAACGATATCTCCAATGATACAGGTAATACGCGTAACTTGGGCACACACAACAACCGGACAATTTTGAGACTAATAAATATAAATTTACCACGTTTATCCGGTAATACTAGCTTAATGACTTAAGTCCATTCTACATGAAATGCATTTAAGTGCCATTTCACGCAACGAAGGTTTGCAAACGAAAACTCCCCATTCGTCCCAGTCAACAAGCCGTTTGTTTTCTGTTCCTGAACTCCCTGAATTAGTGTGCACTTAAAATGAAATAGATATATATTTGAAAGCTAGTGGAAGCAAGAAGGAACATTCCAGTGCAGTCTAGTGTAGGAATAGGCTCAATGCACACAGGACGCGTCAACGCGTTACGCGTGGCGAATAGCCAATCATTCTTTTGCTTTCTTATTGCTTGTCATAAAAACGAAAAAATGATTGGCTATTCGCCACGCGTAACGCGTTGACGCGTCCTGTGTGCATTGAGCCTATGATGTAGGAAGCCACAGCACAGGCTTTTGAATAGCTGCATAACCGTATGCCTAAGGAAGTTGATTGGTCCGTTAGCATATGCATAACGAAATAGACCAATCAATTTCTTTATGCATACGGTTATGCAGCTATGCAAAAGCCTGTGTTGCGGCTTTAAAGGGGCTCACACATGAAATGCATAACAGAGCATAAGCGTAGCATAAGGCCTCTGGACCAATGGGAATCTTATGTAAATCAATATGGCGACTTTATGCTGGATACTCATTGGTCTATCGGTCTTATGTTGTGCTTATGTTATGTATTTCATGTGCGAGGCCCTTAAGCCTACAGGACCTCGCACATGAAATGCATAACATAACAGGAACCCTATTCTTGAGCACATACGATCATTTTCCTATACGAATAATTTCGCATGAAAGTTTTTGTATGCGATAGGTGAAGTTAATTCTTGATCACTATACGAATTAACGTAGGAAAACTAATCGCATACGAATACTAAAGCGTTGTTGCCAAATCTTCATGAAATGAGTGAACCAATGAAATACTAGCTTTAGTTATTCTTGTTGATACATAAGAAAGCTGTTGAAAAAAAAAAAAACGTTATAACCTGTAAATTAATTGCCTATTAGTAATTATTTCGGAAATAAAAATTTAAGAAGAAAACTACACGATTAAATTATTTAGATTGTATTGTAACCGTAAAAAAAGGTTACACATATCGTTTACAATGTTATTACGTTTAAGGAGAAATTGAAAGTTAAATTTCATTGCCCATACAACACAGAAAATTGCAGCAACATTGCAGCAATGTTGCAATGTTGCAGATTGCAATGTAATATTACAGAGACATTGCAGAAACATAAATTAACTATATGCCTGCAACATCGCATGGCATATGCCAATAATATTATGGAAACATTAAAATATCATAATTTTTTAAATAAAGTAGTGGCAATAAAAAGCCAAAGCAGAATATTCATGTACCCATACAGCACAGAGAGATTGCAGGAACATTGCAGAATGATTTCATTGAAACATTGTAATATTGCATTTTGATTGCAAAACATTGCAAAACATTGCTGGAAGATTACAGCAACATTAAAATGTCCGCTTTTTGAAATATTGCATTAAAACATCCCACGCAACACAAGGACGTCTTTTGGACGTCCAATGGACGTCGCGGTCGGACATGTCATGACGTCCAGATGACATACCTACCAATTGTGTCTTGTAGACGTCTAAGAAACGTCCTTCGGACGTACAATGTACCGCCTTCTGACGTCAAATAGACGTCATTAGGACGTCTCAGCAGGACATAAAAAGGACTTTTATGGACGTTGTTTGGACATTATTTTATATTGTGCGATTAGGACTTTATTTAGTAAAAAATGATATTTATTAGTAAAAGTAGTATTAACCCTGCCGAAAATGTGCGATTAAAACCGATTAAATAAAAAAGTAGTCCGAATCGATCGAGATTTCTGCACCGAAAATATGGTGTTATACAGATTGAAAATATTATAAAATCGGAACCCAGATATATTTATTAAAACAGAATACATTAATATGAAACGATATAAATGTTTAATTTACAAAAAAATATTTCTTGTATCCTTTTCGTTAAAAAGGACTAAAAAAGATTAAATTGGAATTAAATATTTAATTTTTGTACAAGATTAAATAACAATACAAATTGTTATTTACATGTAAAAATTATAAAAATTTATGTGGAACAGCGTTCCACACACACGTTACATTTGAAAAGACTGAGAGCGAGTATTCGTCTCGAGGTTACAACAAGCAGCTCCTAAAAGTCTTACTGAAATTATGAGTTGGGGAGTCAGCCGCGGTGGCGCCTAGATATAACGCCCGTGGCCGCATTCGACTCACGAGAAGATCTCTCGCGGCGTGGCCGCCTAGCGGTGGTGCCAGCACTAACTTGTTAAATTCATTTCAATCCGAAATTACAGGATTTTATAAATTATAATTAAATCGAATTTTAATGTATACATGTATTTGATTTACAGAATAATGTAAACAGATATGATTCTGTAAATCAAATATATATACCTTGCTGCTAGATGTATAATTACTTTCTTTATATTTTAAGTTTACGTTCGAAAACGTTTTTTCCGAGAAAAATTTTACTTGATATAATATACGTTATTATTTATTTATATTTTGAGTAGGATTTTCCTCACAAATAAAATAGCCATTAAATAGCATATTAAATTAATTGTTATAGTATTATACCTATGTATTAAATATTACATAATTCAAATATTATATATAATAAAATATTAAATATTAACGAATAATATATTTTATTAAAAAGCTATATACTGTATATTAAAGCTTCTCATATTATCAAAATTTATGTTTATATACGAGGTGTGATCAAAAAGTAAGGTGATTTTTTGAATTTTGCGCGCTCTGTACATACACTCTAATTTCAAAATTTTTTTTTTTGTGTTGGTACACTTGTCACGATCATATGTTCACAGTTTTGACTATATAGCATGTGTTGTTTTTATATGAGAGGTATAAAGGTTAGACTCGTGTTTGCGTGCTCGGCGATTTTTTGCTGTTGAAAATAATGGAGCAGAGAGTTTGTATTAATTTTTATGTAAAAAATGGTATTAAGTGTTCAAAAACTCTTGAAATGTTGACAGTGGCGTACGGTGAGTCAACTTTGAGCAAAAAAAATGTTTATAAATGGTATAAGTTATTCCAAGAGGGCCGAGAAAATGTTAACGATGAACCTCGCTCTGGACGCCCCAGCACGTCAAAAACCGACGAAAATGTTCAGGAAGTGAAAGAAATTGTGTTGAAAAATCGTCGAATCACGATTAGAGAAATAGCTGATGATCTTAACATATCGTTTCGCTCATGCCAATCAATTTTAACGGATGTTTTGGATATGACACGTGTGTCAGCGAAATTCGTTCCAAAACTGCTTAATTTTGATCAGAAGCAGCGTCGCATGAACATCGCCCAAGACATGTTGAACGACATCAATGATGATCCTGATCTGCTCAAAAGAGTTATAACTGGTGACGAAACATTTTCCTCTTCCCAAAATTGAAAAAGCCTATGAAAGGACGAAGATTTGCGACGATTGAGGAGATTAAGGCTGTATCGCTGGAGGAACTCAAGGCAATACCCAAAAGTGCATTTCAGAAATGTTTTGACGACTGGGAAAAGCGCTGGCACAAATGCATTGTATCAGAGGGGGATTATTTTGAAGGGGATAACATAATTTTGGATGAATAAATGAATATTTTTTTATAAAAATGAAAAGTCACCTTACTTGTTGATCACACCTCGTATGGTTAAATATATCTTTTGTTAAATATTTTTTAACACGAAAAATTATCTTTATAATTTTATAATTTATAAAATTCTTGTGTTATAATAATAATGATAATAATGATAATAATAAAAATACTCAACTTCGTTGACATATATGTATATAGCAGACCTTTTCGGAACGTACCACCAATATCTGCTAGACATTTAAAAGACGTCCTTAGAACATCTTCAAAATGTCTTATTTAATATAAAGAACAACGCAATTTTCGAATGCATACCCTAACAGCAAAACCATTCATATGTCGACTGTAAGTCGACTTTTCTCAGTCAGGCATTCAGAGTTGACTGCAAGTCGACTTTGCATAGACGTCTGCAGACGTCTTTCAAAAGTTGACTTTAAGACGTCTAGAAAAAGACATTTTGAAATCGACTCGACTGAGCGCCACTGTAGTGAGCGAGCATCGCTGTCATCGCTGCTGCATGTAGCGCCAAGCGGCCCAAGCGAGAGTCATCAAGTTTCTTGCAAGAGTCAATCCGCGTTGTTGTAATCCTACCCGTCTGTCGGGTCTTGTGCTTATTGAATAAAGACTATTAGCTGCAGCCGTTCGGACATACAAAATTCTCTTGTACTCTCCGCTATTTTTTATTATCCATCGGAGCGTGTGCAGCCATACCGGTCATGTGCGGCGATTGCCATTGTGAGCCGTTGTTGAGGGACAGACGAGTCGTGAAGTAGGACTATAGTATGTATATTTTTGTAAAACCATATCAATTAGATATAAATCCGAATATTTAAACGATCAATTGCGAATATTTTAGTTTTGAGATCAGTGGTGCCGAAGCAGTTAAAAACACTGGAGATATGTGTATCGAGATTTCTCTGCCAAAGCATTTCCAATCCATGGTATTTATGTCTGTGTCGAGGTTGAGTGGCACGAAAACTGGCAGAGTCATAAAGAACTTTACGTGACGGAGAAAAGAAGCTACAACTGAACATATTTACTCACTTACAAGTGAGCTTTGTCTTCAAAACAAAAATTAATTTGTTTATTTGAAAAACAACATACGTCAACAACTCTCACTTTTAGAGAATTAAAGATGTCTAGTTTTTACAACTGCAGCACTAAAATTAATTAAAAATTGATATTAATTAAATATTGTTATAGATATTAACATCTTGATTTTGACGCTCAATTAATTTTTTTTTATTTAAGTTGAATTATTTTTTAAATGATTGATTCAATTGTTTTTTTAATAATATCACTTTCAATTTGTGCATTCTAATTGCAGAAAAGAACACAAGGAATGTACCAGCAATCAAGATAAACAAATTATCCCTCAATATCTTGAGTAAAACAAAGTGACATTCTTTATCCACTAGAGATTCGAGTTGCAGAATGCAAAATAAAAAAGAATATTTTATCTTTGCAGCATCTACAACAAAGGATCCATTTCTTAAAGAGTTAGCTAAGTTCTATAATTTATATAGAAAGAACATTTTACATTGACATTGTATAAATTTAGAATCTATACATGTATACAGGATATTTAACGAGAGGTGAGAAATAAAGATTTTTTTTCTTATGTGACGTCCATTAATATAATATAGTTAAAAGTTTTTATTATTATTTTTATTATTATTTTTCTTAACAAATGTATCTGTATACAATAGTAATATTATGCGAGATAATTTTGTATACATTAAGTTATTGTGATATACATATACACACACAAAGTTAAACAAATGCTCACAATACATATACACAGATATACACATTTATATTTGCTTTACATATTATAACAATTTTCTTTTTTTTTTAAATAAAACGAATCAAACAAGTAAAAAATGTTATACCATATTTTCCCAATTTCAATATTCCTTCCTTTACAACTGCATAGAATGTCTGTAGGATGGCTAACTATAGTCGACTTATAGTTGTCTTCAAATGTATGACTTAAAGACGTCTCTAAAAGTCGACTTATAGTTGTCGATTAAAGTGGGACATTGTATGACTTATAGACGTCTTTAAGTCGTCTAAAGTCGATTTATGGACGTTCATTTTCCAGACGTCTAGCAGTTATGGCCGACTCATAGTCGACTTAAAGTCGACTTTGTGCTGTTAGGGTATTTATTATGTATGTTGGAAACATGTTTAATATACATAATATGTTAAATATTACGAATCATCCCAAATATGTCCTGCGGATATCCTACAAACGTCATACTGCAGCTATGATAAACCAGGATGTCCTTCGGACGTCTTTGAAACATCCTATGGACGTACGAGATACTAGGACATTACAAGGACTTTTGTGGAGATGTATTGGACGTCCATGTGTTGTGTGGGATATTGACAATATGTTGACAATAAGTTGACTGTGAGTCGACTATTAATAGCCAAGATAACGAAAATTGACAGGTTACCGAATACTTAGATGTTGGGTGGTTTACGACCCACTTTTTTGATTTATTGGACATTGATAAATACAAGATATACCCAGATAGCCAAATGATTGCAAATTGTCGGCAACTTGCCACAAATATCGCTTATAAGTTGTCAGCAAAGCAACAAAAGGGAGTATCCTCTTTTCAGTATGTTTTTGTCAGTAACAATTTTCAAAATATAATAATGGCAAGATTGTTGGTTTCCAACAATCTATTGGCAATAGACTTTAAACTCAGTTTTCAGCAACTTGCTGGCAACTGGCGCGCAACACGTCAGAAATCCTTAAAATCTAAACAATGGGACAGAAACAAGTGTTGCTGTTAGGTTGCCCTCAGATTGCAGACAATGCAAGAAACTTGTAGAAAATCCGTCGGCAATCTGATGACAACGATTTTCAGCAATATGTGAACAACTAACGTGCAACATATTGTGTTTTTAAATTGCCATCATGTTATACAACAGATAAAAAGATTTTTAATCCTTTTCATATCTCTTCTATAAATACCATATAAATCTTGTTACAAAATCTGTGTCATAACAAGACTTATGTTCAACAGATAGAGCAAATCGGTGAGCGCTTAGTAAGTTAAGAGCAAAACTATGTTCCAAAACTCATAAAAAAAAGTGTTGCAACCTTTTAGCTCATGACTGTATATACGCACACCGACGGAATCGGTATCCCTCCGCGCGCGACACGCGGCTTCTACACATATACACGAAGCGCCTACATACATACGTACTAGTTTCTCCTTCCATGCTATTAGTGTGGCTGCTAAAAGTCGAAAATGCATTGCTGACACTGGGCCATTTTGAATTTTCACTAGTTTTATGAAACACACAATGACAAATGATGTACACCCAAGATTCGTATGTACTTGACCGAAGCAAAGTTCCGGATGAAGAAATGACTATTTTAAATCGTTTGTATTTCGTTTGAAGAGTTATGAAGTGCATTTGAAAAGGTTTGTGAGTCCTTCAATTAATTGTAATTAATTTTTTATTTTTACACCGTGTATTTGGCCGAAAAAATTAACCGGAGCTAAATTAAACAAAAATCTTGTATGGATTCGTTTGTATTTCGTTTGAAGACTTTTGAAGTGTCGTCAGAAACGTTTGTGAGTTATCCAGATAATTTTAATAAAATATTTTAAAGTCATGTAATTGACCGAAATATAGATTCCAGGCGCTACTGGTCCTGAAGTACCAGAAGGCGCGTTCGGTGTAATCTCTAGTATTTCGATACTCCTGGTTCTTTCTTGACAGTAAGGATAAACAATGTGCAGTAAGTCACATATTTCCAAAATATCTGGGGGGGCTATTACGGTTTCTGAAACGAGGTGAAAATTACAAAAGTGAGCAAATTCATTAATTGTTGATATTAATAAAGTTATAGATATTCTAGTAAATTTGTTCACTTTTGTAATTTTCATCTCGTTTTAAGAACCGTGATAGCCCCCCTGAGAAGGTGCAATTGGTGTTGCAAAAGCGAATTGGTATTTAATCAACGAGATTCAGAGACGGAAGCACAAGTCCAGGATGATCCTTCCCGAGAAAGCAGTCTCCGTACTTCGTCTGGAACCAAGATTCATAACTCCAGCGATTAGAACCTGTTCGTCTCTCTCTCTAGTCCCTTTTAACAGATAGAAATCATACCCTAAGAAATGCACGCCATTAACGTCGCTGGTTTGATTGACAAACGACTGCATTTTTTATTGCAGAATCATAAGGTCTTGATAAAATTCTTTATCCTTAAGTTTTTCTACCATTGGTTTAGATATGTTTCTAATTGCGTCGAGTCTACATGTAACCAACTATCCGCAGGACTCAGCATAATTTTATCATGAGTTGCTTAAAAAAAAAACCAGTTTAGCTAAGTGCAAGATTCAATAATGTGGAAATTATCTGTGTACTACTTGTTAAACAGTAATTAAAATATGTAAATAACAAATTACCATGCATTTCAATGGCATTCCTCTGTATGTTCTCCCATACTTCTAAGACATTTTCATACAAACTCGTTAGATTATCAAATAAAGTCGAATGCATCAAGAAATATCCTTTCGCCAAAGAGAGCAAGTCGCAGATGGAATATTCCAATCTGTTCTTGAATCACCGGTATAACTATAGTGTGTCGCCATCACATACAAACAGTAAACACCCGATCACTTTAACATTGACCATACTGCATTGTTCAGGAGGAAAATATCTCATGGCACGACAAACCTGCAATAAAATATAGTGCGTTGAACATAAAATCAATACAGCATCCAAAAAAATTACTTGCAAAAATAAATAAAGATGCATCAACTATCGTCAAGGATCTTGGATCCAATGTTATTTTATGTGTAAATATTAAATACATTTTCATCTTTCTGAAAAAATTAATTCTATTGTACTTTGCATTTGAGTGCATCCGAACAGGTTCTAATCGCTGGAGTTATGAATCTTGGTTCCAGACGAAGTACGGAGACTGCTTTCTCGGGAAGGATCATCCTGGGCTTGTGCTTCCGTCTCTGAATCTCGTTGATTAAATACCAATTCGCTTTTGCAACACCAATTGCACCTTCTCAGGGGGGCTATCACGGTTCTTAAAACGAGATGAAAATTACAAAAGTGAACAAATTTACTAGAATATCTATAACTTTATTAATATCAACAACTAATGAATTTGCTCACTTTTGTAATTTTCACCTCGTTTCAGAAACCGTAATAGCCCCCCCAGATATTTTGGAAATATGTGACTTACTGCACATTGTTTATCCTTACTGTCAAGAAAGAACCAGGAGTATCGAAATACTAGAGATTACACCGAACGCGCCTTCTGGTACTTCAGGACCAGTAGCGCCTGGAATCTATATTTCGGTCAATTACATGACTTTAAAATATTTTATTAAAATTATCTGGATAACTCACAAACGTTTCTGACGACACTTCAAAAGTCTTCAAACGAAATACAAACGAATCCATACAAGATTTTTGTTTAATTTAGCTCCGGTTAATTTTTTCGGCCAAATACACGGTGTAAAAATAAAAAATTAATTACAATTAATTGAAGGACTCACAAACCTTTTCAAATGCACTTCATAACTCTTCAAACGAAATACAAACGATTTAAAATAGTCATTTCTTCATCCGGAACTTTGCTTCGGTCAAGTACATACGAATACACCCAAGGACTTAGATTCTGTCCATGGGGAAATTTTCCAAACTGAGAAGTCATCACTTTCTACATACTCGCAGTTCATGGTTAATGAAACGACTAGAGCTTATTGGTCGTTACGTTAATCATGAACTGTAAGTATATAGAAAGATAGCGACTTCTCAGTTTAGAAAATTTCTCCATGGACAGATTCAAAGTCGCTGGGTGTATGTACATTCATAATAAGAGTAAAAAAGTAGGTTAGGCGATGCATGCGCAAGTATGCTTCGCTTTAGTTGGTCGCTTAGGTACTGGCGTTTACGTGCACTTCTCTTACTCAATAATAATGTACAGTCGTGAGCTAAAAGGTTGCAACACATTTTCTTCGATGGTTTTTGAATGTAGATTTGCTCATCAAACGGCAAACGTAATTGGTTCTTACCTGTGGATCCAACCAATCATGATCCCTCATGAAGACCTGGAGGTCGATTGTGTATCTTTGTCGACTTTTCTCACTTCTCGTATTTTCATCTCACATGAAAAAATACGCGCGATTGGCTATGAACATAGTGAAAATGCGATATTCTTATGCTCACGTGAGTGAAAATCACAAGTGAGAGTGCGAGCAATGGTAGAATACTTCACATAACCTTTAACAAACGGTGCGTCGCCTCTGAGTTAAATAATCTCCAATAATCTTAAAGTCCCTCCTGTTGACGATTAACGACGTGTGTCCCGAAAAAGATACCAATTTAAAAAAAACGGTGCGTAAATATTGCATAATTTATTTACAATATATACTTATATTATTTACATCTTATTATTTATTTACTGTTATTTATTATTTATATACTTATATAATTATTAATTTATTTATATACTTTATACAATTTTACAATGTATTATCTAGAATATATTGGGTGCTTTCCAACAAGAGTGCCACAGTGTGACACAGTGTCACACAGAGAGACACAGTGTAACACAGTTGTGTAGTCTAATTGGAACAGATAAGTTACCAAACATGGTCACTAGAGTGCGTAAAAGACTGACTTAGTAAAAAACACAGATTCGAATTGAATCAGAAATCTATCCGTAGAAAATCCAGACCCGTTAAAGAAGGAATTTTACATTATCCAACGTAGGAATAACTTCTTTACAATGCCGACAAAAGAATAAACTTGCAATTTAATCCGATGAAATACGTATGAATAATGAATAATCAACGAATGCATTGTTTCTTAGGCTTATACAATTCTTTAAATAAAAATAATGAATATTGATTACTATTTAAGAATTCTGGGTCCGGTACATAATTTTTGAACACGAGACATTTTTAGTAAAAATATAAGTCTATTGTGCTAATTTAAAAATGTAGCATGTAAAGAAACGAAAGATTCAAACTATAATTTTAATTTTATATGTTAAGGCGACAAAACGTAACTAAACATGACTAAAATGTATCAGTACCACACTTGAAAAAATAATTTATTTGCCTGATGTGTTGGCACTATTGATGGCTGACACGGCCAAACTTAAGATTGAGCTGTGGGTGTTTACGATAACTAATCGGATCTCGAATTGGATTGAACAATGGTACTCAATGTAAGTATAGAAAATTTCCCTAGGCTAATCGGATTGATGATCTCTGTCTCAAATGTGATCCGATTAATGACGAAAGCGTGGAGACGCAGAAGCATGTTTGAAAAGTAAGTCTCTTTATTTTTTTTAATAATCACACAAAAAATCAAAGATAAAGTTAAAAAGAATGATTTGAATTTAAATTTATTGTAATATTTTTTGTCTAAACACTAAATTTCGTTTAAATTTCTATTTGTAAAAATTAATTAATCTATTCTAAAGTTTGTGGTTATATCGGAAACAAATCAAAATTAATAAAACAATTATTAATTGTTAGGTACAAATTAAAGCATATAATATTTTAAGCATATCATATAGAATTTCTGTTTATTATAAACTTAGTAAAAATAACTTTAAAATCATTCAACTACATTACACATTAATCAATATTAATTTATATGTTAAAAATCAATAATGTTTCTAAAAATGTTCTTTTTATTCTTTTCCAGATCGTAAATAAACTTCAATTCCATGAATAAATAAAAATTACTGGAAAATGGATTTATATGAAGAGGGCATTATTGAACAATATCAATTTGTGCTAACTTAAAATTTGTAAAATCTGCTTTTCTTTATTAGTTGTTTATTAGAGAGTAATAATATAAAAATGGAATATACGCATTATATATGCATACAATTATTTTAATTTTATTTATGTACATTCCGTTCTTATATTATTACTCTCTAATGAACAACTAACAAAGAATAGCACATTTTATAAATTTTAAGTTAGCACAAATTGATATTGTTCAATAATGCCCTTTTCATGTCCATTTTTCAGTAATTTTTATTTATTCTTGGAGTTGAAGTTTATTTACGATCTGGAAAAGAATAAAAAAAACATTTTCAGAGACATTATTGATTTTTAACATATAAATTAATATTGATTAATGTATAATGTAGTTAAATAATTTCAAAGTTATTTTTACTAAGTTTATAATAAACAGGAATTCTATATGATATGCTTGAAATATTATATGCTTTAATATGTATCTAATAATTAATAATTGTTTTATTAATTTTTATTTGTTTCCGATATAACCACAAACTTTAGAAAAGATTAATTAATTTTTACAAACAGAAATTTAAACGAAATCCAGTGTTTAGACAAACAAAATTACGATAAATCTTAATTCAAATCATCCTTTTTAACTTTATCTTTGATTTTTTGTGTTATTATTTAAAAAAATAAAGAGACTTACTTTTCAAGCATGCTTCTCGGTCTCCACGCTTTCGGTCTCCACGCTTTCGTCATCAATCGGATTACATTTGAGACAGCAATCGTCAATCCGATTAGCCTAGGGAAATTTTCTATACCTACGTTGAGTACCATTGTTCAATCCAATCCGAGATCCGATTAGTTATCGTAAACACCCTGTGTTTTGCAGTGTCGCTCTGTGTCTCTCTGTGTCATAGTTGGAAAGCACCAATGTAGACACTGTGTTACACAGTGTCGCCTATGTCTCTTGTTGGAAAGCACCCCATAAGACGTACCGTAAGAATTAGCCAATCACAGTCGAGAATTCAGATTCTTATTTCTTAATTCTCGACTGTGATTGGCTAATTCTTACGGTACGTTTTATGGTTACGGTTATGGAAGGTGTGTGTTATAGCCTTAAAATCTGCCGTAGACGATACGTTTTTGTTACTGGATTTCTAACTGGGGGTATATCCTGAGGCTAAAGTCCCATGGACTGATATTTTCTGCGTAACGCGTAATGCGTAACGCAATCAGAAGCGTTCTGCGTCTTTTGATGAGCCTTTTTATAAAGTTGATTGGTTACGCGAAATGCGTTACGCGAAAAATAGCAATTCATGGAACTTCAGCCTGAAAGTTTTATCGAAAATATCTCTTTTAATAATAAAGTCGGTAACACTGTAACTAACTACGCTGTATTTTGTAATAAAAATTGAGTTTGTGATTTCGTTAACTTGCAGAGACCATCGGAGAAGTTAGTTTAATTTCTTGTAATTTAATTATTTATAAAATAATTATAATGACATATTATTTATTAAAATAATTCTAATCGTGTATTATCAACCCTTAAACACATAAGTGGGTTTGGGAGACCTTCCCAAAAAAACTTTACTTTAATGCTATTTTATTTTAGTTAAACAATGAAGTTGGTCGATCATAGTAGTCGATAGAGAAGGCTTCAAACTTTTTTCCACCTAGCCCTAATCTTTTTTCTCATTCCGTCTTCACACAGTAAGCGATCGAAAATCTAGGGGAATTTTCAATATGTGTTTAAGGGTTAAAATAATATTTACTAACAATAATTTTTATTTTGAAATAGGAATTAAGTAAAAGATAGATTTCCAAAAATTCTGTAAAGCTAAAAATAGCAAGTTTTGATTAATTTTAAATTATTAATTGTAAGTAAATTAGATTATATTCGTTTGTGTGCATGATAAAATTTATTCTATTTAACCCAGATAGCCAAACGTGAATACTCAATTTAAATCAAATAATTGCAGAAATTAAGTTGCTCGTCAATTGCTATTATGTTGCCTATAATTTAATGAAACAAAAATGTTTTTGTTAATTCAGTATTAATATGCTGAGTTTTATTGTCAAACAACGGTAGAACAATTGTTGCAATCTGATAAATGTTTATAGCAATCTGATAGCAATATGTGAACAACAATTATCATTCATGAGTTGTGAGCAACGTGTCGGCAACCGAATGGTAATATAAAGTTAACAGAAACATGCGAGTATTACTTTTATTCATAAGTTGTGAGCAACATGTCGGCAACCGAATAGCAACTCTACTATAATAATAATTGCTGAAAAGTTTTCAGCATTTAGTTGACAATGATGTGCATTATTATTGAGTGAGAGAAGTGCACGTAAACGCCAGTACCTAAGCGACCAACTGAAGCGAAGCATACTTGCGCATGCATCGCCTAACCTACTTTTTTACTCTTATTATGAATGTACATCATTTATCGTTGTGTGTTTCATAAAACTAGTGAAAATTCAAAATGGCCCAGTATCAGCAATGCATTTTCGACTTTTAGCAGCCACACTAATAGCATGGAAGGGGAAGACTAGTACGTATGTATGTGGGCGCTTCGCGTATATGTGTAGTAGAGACCCTAGAAGTAGAGTGTCTGGACTAGAGTCCTATATAAAGAGAGAAGCGACATTGATGTCCGAAGCTCTGATTGGTAATCTGATTGATACTTGGGCTGTGTTCCGATATAACTGCCAGTACTGGCAGTGGTGAAAAATCCGTTCCGTTATTGGTACGCAGCGCACTGCGACAGCATCTAGTAACATCAATGACGTCATGAATGGTAGCCATATTGCCACTGTGACTACTGCAGCTTCCAAGGTGAGGTAGCTACAGTGCAATATGGCTACTATGCTGTTCCGAAATACGATGCTATAGCAGTGCTGGCAGTAATGCAGTAATATTGGCACAGTTGTGACAGTGTACTGTCATGACGTCACATTTACTGCACTGCCAGTAAAAACGGAACACAGCCTTGATTGGCTAAGCGAGCAGCCATATTGTGACCACAGCTGTTTGTAGAATGATACGAATGGTGTTTGATGACGTTAGAGCGGTCCCAAAATGGTGGTGGAGGACTCAATTGGATACTGAAGGTTGTGGTGGGGGTTCGATGTCGCTTCTCTCTTTATATAGGACTCTAGTTTGGACATCTCGGGGTTCCACGTGATTGGATACATGTGATTGTGCACCTAAAATAACAGCACCAATACGGATCCCTGTTTAATCCTCTTTAGCCAATGCGATAACAGCATACACACGTTCAAGTGCACACAACGATAAACATACACATACATAAAGCTCACGTACATAAACTGACATAATCATCACCGACATTTTAGGAACAGGAGGTCGATCATGAAACTTTTTCCCTAAGGCGGAAACGTGAAAAGTGAAAAATTTCTCCATTAA
This sequence comes from Solenopsis invicta, assembly GCF_016802725.1. NCBI lineage: Eukaryota > Metazoa > Arthropoda > Insecta > Hymenoptera > Formicidae > Solenopsis > Solenopsis invicta. The sequence continues at coordinate 25,376,928 of NC_052665.1, forward strand.
CTTCAATGGTAAAGATTTTCACTTTTCACGTTTCGGCACTAGGGAAAAAGTTTCATGATCGACCCCCTGATGTCCAGACTCTCTACTTCTAGGGACTCTAATGTGTAGAAGCCGCGTGTCGCGCGCGGAGGGATACCAATTCCGTCGGTGTGCGTGTATACAGTCATGAGTTAAAAGGTTGCAACACTTTTTTTTTATGAGTTTTGGAACATAGTTTTGCTCTTACCTCACTAAGCGCTCACCGATCTGCTCTATCTGTTGAACATAAGTCTTGATATGACACAGATTTTGTGACAAGATCTATATGCCATGGTATTTATAGAAGAGATATGAAAAGGATTAAAAATCTTTTTACCTGTTGTTTATAACATGATGGCAATTTAAAAACACAATATGTTGCACGTCAGTTGTTCACAAATTGCTGAAAATCGTTATCATCAGATTGCCGACGGATTTTCTACAAGTTTCTTGCATTGTCTGCAATCTGAGGGCAACCTAATGGCTCTGGCAGACCAGCGCGATTTGAGACACGCGACGCGCGATTATCCAATAGGCGTTTACAATTTTTTGAAAAGACGTACGCCTATTGGATAATCGCGCGTCGCGTGTCGCAAATCGCGCTGGTCTGCCAGAGCTATAACAGCAACACTTGTTTCCTACCCATTGTTTAGATTTTAAGGATTCCTGACGTGTTGCGCGCCAGTTGCCAGTAAGTTGCTGAAAACTGAATTTAAAGTCTATTGCCAATAGATTGTTGGAAACTTGCCATTATTATATTTTGAAAATTGTTACTGACAAAAACATACTGAAAAGAGGATACCCCCTTCTTGCTTTGCTGACAACTTATGAGCGATATTTGTGGCAAGTTGCCGACACTTTGCAATCATTTGGCTATCTGGGAAGTAGTTAGAGAGACTACAGTAGCTTAGCTAGCATGCTTATAAATGTTAGACTTTTATCAAATATTATTATAATATAATTTTATACTTATTTCATACAAAATCAAATAAATGTAAGGTTATAAAAAAAATAATATCAATATTAGCAATATCAAAAAATTTGTTTTACAAACAAACTTTGCTGTTAATTTTCAGTCTTTAGAAGTTCTTATGCTCTACAATTCTTATTTTAAAATCAAAATTATTATCAGTAAATAATATTTTAATCAATAATACATGATTACAATTATTTTATAAATAATTAAAATACAAGAAAGTAAACTAACTTTTCTGCTGATCTTTGCAAGCCAAGGATAATCACAAATTCAACTCTCATTTCAGAACACAGCGTAGTTAGTTACAGTGCTACCAACTTTATAATTAAAAAGACTATTTTTAATAGAACTTTTGGAATACACCCTGTAAACACCCTTTAATGGTTAAGGGCCTCGCACATAAAATGCATAACATAACATAAGTACAACATAAAACCCATGGACCAATGAACATCCAACATAAAGTCGCCATATTGATTTAAGTCTGCCGCAAACAATACGTCTTTTCTTACGGGATTGCTTACGTGCTCCTATACTGGCAGTCTTAAGCCCGTATCAGACTACGCATTGAAAATTGAAGATTGAAGATTAAAGATTGAGCTTTGGTCAATCAAAATAAAAGGAGTTAAAATTTCTTTGTTTTGATTAGTCAAATTTCATTCTTTAATCTTCAATCTCAATCTTCAATGCGTAGTCTGATACGGGCTTTACGTGCTCCCGTACTGAAAATGGGTAGCTTACGGGCCTTACGGGCTACGCTACTGGCTCGCGTACCTGATTTTCGTAATAGATCATGCCCTATTTTTCTTACGTGATTCTGTACTGATTTATTGTGAAAGCCAATCAGGACGCAGTCTGTAGAGATTGTATACAAGGTTATACTAGGTTATACTGTCAAAGTGTTGTCAAAGTTTAAACGTGAATTCACTTCGCAAACATGACGTCGTGCAGAAATGAAAAGACTTCAAAATAGTCCAAAGAAAGTATTTTATGTTTAATAGAGGCCTACTAATAAGAACCATGTTTATATGCGATAAACACACCAAATTACCATAATAAACACAGTAAAAGTGAGGCATTAAAGAATGTATTTACTGTCGACTCCATAAACGTCGGCGATATTTATTTCGTTGTTGCAATTTTTCAATAATTAAAAATAATGCAATAGCAATTTTACGACAATGTACAACTGTTGCAATAATTTCATCCATCTCATCTATCTCATCCATATTTAAGCGTGCCGCTTCTATGAAACAAATTTCAGTTGCTCAGCCCGTACGAAAACTCGCACCGTGTGAAGCCACGGCCAGTAGCACTGCCAGTACCATTGCCCGTACGATAGCAAGTGTAAGAAAATCCAGTTAGAAATTCAGTAAGAAAAAACGTATTGTCTGCGGCAGGTTTTACATAAGATTCCCATTGGTCCAGAGGCCTGCAGCCCGTATCAGACTACGCATTGAAGATTGAGATTGAAGATTAAAGATTGAAATTTGACCAATCAAAACAAGGAAATTTTAACTCCTTTTATTTTGATTGGCCAAAGCTCAATCTTTAATCTTCAATCTCAATCTTCAATGCGTAGTCTGGGGGTCTATCATGTAACATTTCCCCTAGAGTGGAAACGTGAAAAATGAAAAGTTTTACGTGAACTGCACGATCATGTACACCCAAGGACTTTGATTCTGTCCATGGGGAAATTTTCCAAACTGAGAAGTCACCACTTTCTACATACTCGCGTTTCATGATTAATGAAACAACTAGAGCTTATTGGTTGTTACGTTAATCATGAACTGTAAGTATGTAGAAAGATAGCGACTTCTTAGTTTAAAAAATTTCCCCATGGACAGAATCAAATGGGTGTACGATTCCACGGAATCATAGGCCTGTTCGTGTTGCTGCCCTTTTTGAATTAATTTTTTTGTCGTCTCTCTCTTTCTTACGATCGAATATACATTTATCTCATTTCAAGTGCAAAAATTTTTGGGGATTTCAAGCAACTCGAACAAACCTTCCGTTTGTTTTCTGTTCCTGAACTCTCTAAATAAGTGTACACTTAAAATGAAATAGATAGATGTTTCAAAGTTAGCGAAAGCAAGAAGGAACGTTCCAGTGCAGTCTAGTGCAGGAATAGAAAACAAGCCTCTTATGTAACTCACTCATGAGCGGAAATATGCCGTTTGTTTTCTGTTCCTGAACTCCCTGAATTAGTGTGCACTTAAAATGAAATAGATATATATTTGAAAGTTAGTGAAAGCAAGAAAAAACGTTCCAGTGCAGTTTAGTGCAGGAATAGAAAACAAGCCTATGAACTTTTTCACGCGAACTTTTTTGCCATCAGCCGTGATGACGAAAAGATGAAAATTTAGGGAATTAATAAATTGTATGTATTTTGAAATAAGAATGAAAGTGTGGTAACAGTGTGGTAACAGTTTAAAGAGGTATTATTGAAGAGGTTAATCTTTTTGGTATTGCATTACGTTGATAGGATAAAGTAATGTACAGTCGTGAGCTAAAAGGTTGCAACACATTTTTTTCGATGGTTTTTGGAATGTAGACTTGCTCATCGAACGGCGAACGTCATTGGTTTAACTGTGGATCTAACCAATTACGTTCGCCTATCGATGAACAAGTTTACATTCCAAAAACCATCAAAGAAAATGTGTTGCAACCTTTTAGCTCACGACTGTATGTACAACAGTCGCTTTCATTATAGTTGCGACACTTTTTTTTAGATGCATTTCTGAACGCGCAACTATAACGAGAGATGAGAACGACTGTAATTGCGGAGGTTAGCGCGAAATGTCAAACGTTGATATACAAGGTGTCACAAAGAAAATTTGGGCACCTTGGAGGAAATATAAGATAAGTATACTCGCAAATATTTTTCAAATAGAGTTTATAAAAAAATATTCGCACATTTTTCGTATAGGATCGGCTTTGGTCTAATTGAGCTTTATATATTCGTCATTACAGCAACGATGAGCTGAGATGCTTAGATGTAGTTAAATAAATTATAACTACAATAAATATAAAAAATTAAAATTTTAAATATTTGTTACAGTTATAATTATAATTTATTTAACTACATCTAAGCATCTCAGATCATTGTTGTTGTAACAACGAATTTAGCACAATTAGACCAAAGTCGATACGGAAAATGTGTTATTTATTAATTAAAGCTAACTTTTTCTTATTTTTAGAAGAAGTAGAAGATACAAGGATGATATTGAAAGAAAGGTAAATAAGATTTTAGTTTAATTACGTAAGACGTAAGAAAAATTTTGTAATAAATATACAATTTATTATTTGCATAGGTATCACTTTCTGGTCCATTGATGCAACAAGCACGCAACATTTTGAAACAGATGGATGGTAAAGTGATGAAGAATGAATTTGATATTCAAATTCATTCTTGATTTATTGGCGAGTTCTTGGCCAGACAGACCACCAGTTGAGAAAAGCTGGAACTATTGAAGGTAATATTATTTTAAAGTATGCGGCTCTTTATATTTTATTATAATATTTATCTATTGCATTATTTCTTAAAAGGATATGAAGACTGGTTTATTAGAAGAAGGGAAAGCTACCTTACTCACGAAAATGTCTTTGGAAGAAGGGAAGCCAGATCCTGTCACATAGAGGATAAAATATTTGTTGCACCACCGAACTTATGACAAGTGATTTATTTATTCCAATTATGTTTGCACCCATTGCTTGTGCGACAGCATTGAAAATATTACATTCTCCATGGAGGTAAAAAATGATTATTTCAGTGTAATCTTTAGCTTTATATATGTATACATAAATCTTTTCCATAACAATAACTGTATTACGTCCATTTGGTATTAAATCTCGCACATTGTTGACGCCAAATTAATTCACCTAGAAACAATGCATGTATTAAGTTAGAAAAAAATATATATATATTTTTTTTTCTAACTTATCAAATTTCTAACTTATCAAATTCATTCTTCGGTAATTGTTAAGAATACCCACTGCACCTCCGATTTTGACGAAATTAGGCTCATTCGACGCGTTTTCACTCAAAATGAAAGAATCTGGCAAGAAAAAGTGTCGCTCTGGCCCGCGAACCGAGATATCAAGTCGCGGGGGGGTGGTAGGGATGGAAGGGTGAGGTGGGGGTGGACCTCGCTCCGCGTAAAAAGCCCCCTATATCATGTAAATTAAAATAACAATTAATTTGGCTGCAAAGCAGACATCTGTGGGGGAGGGTACGCTGGGGGTGGAGAAAGTGGGATGGGGATGGACCTCGCTTCACGTAGAAAGTGCTTTGTATCATGCAAATTAAGATAAAAGTTAATTTCACTGTAAAACAGACATCGGTAGTTTCAACTTTCATGCAAAACAATTTTTTATTTAAAACTAAGATTCAGGTTGGGTTGGGTTAAAAAAAGGGTGGCGGGGGAGGGGCGAAGCCCCTCCCCCTTTTAAGCATTTACTTTCCGCACGATAACTTAATTAATTTATTCATTTATCACTAAATCACTTATATTGCTCTGTATTTATGTTTCAAATTCGCGCACTTTTTGTATGTGTGTGCCCATGGAGCATGCAAACGTGCCCAAAGCGCATGCTCAGTTTGCTACATAACGCTGAGATGACAGGTATCTTAACCTGTGCAATCGCCAACTTTAACACTTGATATCTCGATTCGCGGGCCAGAGCAACACTTTTTCTTGCCAGATTCTTTCATTTTGAGTGAAAACGCGTCGAATGAGCCTAATTTTGTCAAAATCGGAGGTGCAGTGGGTATTCTTAACAATTACCCATTCTTCATCACTTTACCATCCATCTGTTTCAAAATGTTGCGTGCTTGTTGCATCAATGGATCAGAAAGTGATACCTATGCAAATAATAAATTGTATATTTATTACAAAATTTTTCTTACGTCTTACGTAATTAAACTAAAATCTTATTTACCTTTCTTTCAATATCATCCTTGTATCTTCTACTTCTTCTAAAAATAAGAAAAAGTTAGCTTTAATTAATAAATAACACATTTTCCGTATCGACTTTGGTCTAATTGTGCTAAATTCGTTGTTACAACAACGATGATCTGAGATGCTTAGATGTAGTTAAATAAATTATAATTATAACTGTAACAAATATTTAAAATTTTAATTTTTTATATTTATTGTAGTTATAATTTATTTAACTACATCTAAGCATCTCAGCTCATCGTTGCTGTAATGATGAATATATAAAGCTCAATTAGACCAAAGCCGATCCTATACGAAAAATGTGCGAATATTTTTTTATAAACTCTATTTGAAAAATATTTGCGAGTATACTTATCTTATATTTCCTCCAAGGTGCCCAAATTTTTTTTGTGACACCTTGTATATCAACGTTTGACATTTCGCGCTAACCTCCCCAATTACAGTCGTTCTCATCTCTCGTTATAGTTGCGCGTTCAGAAATGCATCTAAAAAAAAGTGTCGCAACTATAATGAAAGCGACTGTACATACATAAATAAAAATAATGCTTTTGTGATATAATTAGGTTTGATATTTATATTTGACAAATTGATATTTTGATAATTATATAGAATGAGGCTTCATCAAATGCAAATTTAGATAAAAATATACTTTAACGCGTTTTGATACACAATGATATAAGTAAGGTGCGTCTTGTGAAATAGAATATTAATCAATCATGTAAGTGTTTATAACTTATAAATTTGGAAAATACATGTGTGAGCGGAGAATTCAGTTTTGATCAAAGTCCGTATTCTAAATTATTCAATATTTTTTAATTAAACAAAGTTAAATTTAATGACTAATAAAATTAATTTACTTTAAAATTTGCATAAAACTAAATTAAAGTTATTTTTGAAAAACATTGTATTAAATTACAATGTAATTTTTAGAATTAGATTACTACATAATAAAATAGTTACAATAGGCTTGTTTTCTATTCCTGCACTAGACTGCACTGGAACGTTCTTTCTTGCTTTCGCTAACTATCAAATATACATCTATTTCATTTTAAGTGCACACTAATTTAGGGAGTTCAGGAACAGAAAACAAACGGAATATATGGATCATCAAAAATAAATGTAATATATATTATATTTGTAAATTAAATTTATGCAATATAACTAAGAAATATTGCTATTTAGTTATGAATATATTTTTTTACAATTTCTTTTTTTATATAATTAAATTTTTACAGTAAAGTTATACTATAAAAGCAGGTAGAAACCTTTTTCACGACTGTTTAATAGCGACAGATTCGAGCCTCTAAAGGCTGAATTTTGGAACGCAACCTAAACTTCCGCGCTTTATCCATACATAATCGCTGTGTGTGAAAAAATTCACGTGAACTCTCTATGAGTGAAAAATGAAAAAATGAAAAGTGAAAAGTGAAACGTGAAAAGTTCCACGTGAAATTACATGATTGACTCCCTGATACGGGCTTTATGCTACGCTTATGCTCTGCATTTCATGTGCGAGGCCCTTTACCTATCCACCCTAGGGAAAAAGTTACGTGATCGACTTCCAGGTTTAGTGAATGCTATTGCATGTGTCATATTTTGACATTTTGTTTCTCTCATCTCTCTATTTAAAACAGATACAAATTTATGATATTGAAAAATAAAAAATGCAAGAGAGTACGGTGAAAATAAACAAATTCATTATTGAACGGTAAAATGATATTAAAAGTTATACTATTATCTCATATTAGTAAATACAAAACTGTAATTTAAAAAATAGATATAGAAAGCTAGAAATAAATAAAGCATAGGCGAATGTAATTATTATTCATGAATTGTGAATGTGAAGATGATAACAATTGCAGAGTTATTATTAGATCTCTTTGTATTGTACTGGATTGCATCTATATTAGAATTTTTTTTCTCATTTTTGTTATTCGAAACGTATACTTTCAATTTAAAAGAATATGCTAGTTCAACTTTAAAGTAGATCTTATATAATAGGCTCTGTTTAAATAAAATCCAAATAATCTGTAATGGGCTATCAAGGATTAAGCTGGTTATAAATGCCAAAAAAATATTCAGAATATTTACAATGATAGTATATAATGATAAATATAACATTTTGACTTCCTTTAGAATAGTCTTCATTTTCTAATATAAACAATTCATGTATTATTTTATACAAAAATAGATGTTTATCACATGTCATACTTAAATCTGATTGTGTTACAGGATGAAATATGTCCTATATAATTACATATGCTCTTGTAATCACAATCGAGCTAAATTCCAAAACATTCCAAGAAAAATTTTACTCGATATAACATAGTACACATTACATGTACTATATATTTTGAGCAAAGTTTACCCAAAGTTTACTCATAAAGGAAAGGACGTTTTGGAATGTAACCTAGGATGTCCAAAAGTCTAAAACATTTATAATGGATCTATAGGTATCAAGATAATTGCGAATCAATTGAAGACATAAATTGACTTGTTGGTAATACTTCATACTTTAATATCTATAGATAGGTTAAAGATTTTGGATGAATAGATTTGGGGATTAAATTTGCCAGAACCTATGTATGCTACATACAAGTTCAATTGGAAATATCTCTAGTTCGTTTTTGTTTGACTTGATGACGTCAACTTATAGTAAGGATAGAATGACTAATAAAATGAATGAACATTTTAGTGTGACCACAAAAGCATTATGATATAATACAATATATCTTGTTCTATAATATACTTGTTCTATAATATCAGATAGCAACATACCTGCTGGCATATTGCTTGCATCATATAATATACATGCCAGCAGATTTACAGCAACTGAATTCGTATTTGTTGACAAATTGTCATTATGATGTAACAACTTTTGGTAGCAATTTGATGGTGGTTTGTCAGTAATTTTGAAATCGTCATCATGACAATTTGTGCTATTGTCGTTATGTTGCTATAATAACTATAGAATTCATAAAACACTGCCATATAGCCAACATGAGATTTTAAGATGCAGCTATCTTACTGCTGGCAATATGTTTATTGTCTGCATTGTTTGAATTTCAAATTGTTGACAAATATTTGGCAAGTTGCTAATATCATAAGCAATCACAGATTTGATCAATTTTGCTGAAATACGATTTGCTATTTGGGATAATTATGTTATTTAGGTATGACATGTACGATGAAAAATATTCCTTTTAATTTAACATAATATGAATTAATTGTTTATATTTAAAGATGAGAAATAAGTTATTACTTGTAACAAAGTTACAGTTAGAGTTATCTTTTTATGGTAACTGTAACGTAACTTTGTTATTTTATTTCATCTGTAACTATAACTTAATTACATTTTTTTAAATAACTAGTAACTAAATTAATCGTTATTTTTATTGTTACTTTACAAGTGTTAAAATTACATAGGTCTATAAAATTTAGGAAGGATTTTATGTTTTAAAGTTTAAAAGATGTTTTTATAGGATTTTGATGCGCTAAAAACGACTACATTGTCTATTTTTTCCATCACTCTCTTTTTTTTTTAAATAAGCGCAAACACAATTTTTTTCGAACTTGATTTTTTCATGATTTTTTTCTGATTAAAGAAAAAATGATAGCGAGGTCAGCTTTATGGCATTTTACACAGAAATGTTTCTACAATACTGAAAATATTTTTTTGCAACTTATAAATGTTTTATGCAAACTGTAAACAACAAACTTTAATAAAATTGTGAAAAAAAAATAAATTTTGAAATATAAAACCAAGTAGTTCGAAAAAAATCTATATTTTCAGTATTGTGGGAATATTTCTGCACGTAAAATGTCATAAAGCTGACCTTGCTATTATTTTTTCTTTAGCTAGAAAAGACTCATGAAAAAATCAAGTTCGAAAAAAATTGTTTTTGCACTTATTTAAAAAATGGAGGGTGATGGAAAAAAACAGACAACGTATTTGTTTTCAGCGCATCGAAAATCTTAAAAAATATTTAACCATTTAGGCTTACAGCTCTATGTTTCTAGTTTAAATCTTTTTTTCTTTTGAAAAATTAATTTTCGACTATTTGTTAAAAAATTATTGAATTTAAAGTATAAATGCATCTTGCGCACGGCGTCATTTAGGTGCGCGATCAGTCTCGAAAGCGCATCATAAAAAATAAAAAAAAAATTGTTTTTGCAATTATTTAAAAAAATGGAAGGTGATGGAAAAAAACTTGAGAGGACATCTTTTCGAGTCTGATCGCGCACCGTAAGTGACACCGCACGCGAGATGCATTTATGCTTTAAATTCAATAACTTTTTAACAAATGGTTGGTAATTAATTTTTCAAAAAAAGATTTGAACTAGAAACACACAGCTATAATGGTCAAATATTTTTTAAGATTGTTTTTTGAATTATTTAGTTTTATATTTTGAAATTTATCTTTTTTTACCATTTTTTACGATTTCATCAAAGTTTTTTGTTTACAGTTTGTATAAAACATATTTATAAGTTGCAAATAAATATTGTCAGTATTGTGGGAACATTTCTGTGTAAAATATTGTAAAGCTGACTTTGCTATTATTTTTTCTTTAGCCAGAAAAAATTTATAAAAAAATCAAGTTCGAAAAAAATTGTTTTTGTAATTATTTAAAAAATTAGGGTGATGGAACAAACGGACAATCTAGTCATTTTCAGCGCATCAAAATTCTATAGAAACATCTTTTGAAGTACAAAATTTTTCCTCTTCCTAAATTTTGTATTTGAAAACATCACTCGAGTGCTGCCATGTATCATTCTATCTTTGTTTAATATTTGGTAACTGACATGGATAAAATAATACATCACTAAATTAATGTTTCTAAACGCAGGTTTAACGCGATTGGTTGGATTTAAAGGTAAAAACAAATCATAATCATGCTACTTAATCACTTATTGTTAGTGATCAAGTGTAGATGAACGAATGCGTCGGTGATTCTGTCTTAGAACATATATTACTGGAAGAAGTATAGGTCTATAATTCTTGTACATTCGAGTTGACGCAGAGAAGATTGACAAAGATGGAGATACAATGCGTAGAAGTTTGATAAGGATAGATATAAAATGCGTCTAGTCGGTAATGCCCATGCTCCGACAAATGAAAGCGTAAATACGCATAAGGACTGCGGAGTGATGAAAAACAGCAGTAACATCGGTTTGATTTGTCTTGAGCATGCGCATTTTCAACTAGGCGCATTATATATCCATCCTTGTCAATCTTTTTTGCGTCAATTTTTTAAGCCTATGCTCCTTCCAGTAGTATATGTTCTAAGGTTTCTGTAGTAACATCACAAAGAGAGAATCTTCATGATGATATAATTGAATATCAAATTCATTTAAAAATAAAAATTTTTACTCAAATTTCCTACATACCTAAGGCCCGTAATCATCAATGTTATTTTAGTTTTAAGCAAGATTTAAACATATATCTGTCTTTATTTTTCTTTCTAAATAAAGACAAAAATATATTTAAGTTTATTTAAAGCCAAAATAATGTTGGTGTAATCGAGCCCGAGTGTAAAAATTACACACACCGAAGTGTGCAAATATTTCATGCTTAAGTGTCTATCCAGACGAACTTGCACAGCTGCATAATCATATGCATAAGGAAATTGATTGATCCATTAGTACAAACATTAGAAAATGATTAGATTACATTAGATTAGATTACGTGATTGGTGGTATCCGATCGGGTCTGTGTGCAACTGGGCCTCATCCACACTTAAGTGTGTAAAAATTACACACTCAAGTGTTTAAAAATTACACATTTAAGTGTTTAAAAAGTGTCACTTTTATACATTTCTATACTTGTAATATTTTTATTTTTTGAGATGTATAATTTTATATGCTTAAACGCGCATCAATATTAAATTACACGTCTAAGTGTGTAAAACATACAAAATTTATATAAATATGTAAACAGTGACTACATGTTTTAGGCCCGATTGCATCAATCAATGTTAGGGCCTAAAAAGAATGGGTGATTTATAATTTTAAGCCAGGTTTTAGTCTTAAGCCAACTTTATCTTTAGTAATGCACAATAGCTGTCTTGTATCTTAAGTCTTAAATTACAAACAGAATCTTTTTTTTGTTTAAGACTTAAAACAACAGATAGTTATTGTGCGTTATTAAAGACGAAGACTTAAGTCATAAAACTTGTAAGGGGGAATTCGGTTTTTTTGGCTAAAAACATAATAGAATTTAGGAATTTTTTTTTTTAGAAACTAACTATTTAATTAATTTGAAATTTGCATCATGTTTTTATCTATGTTTTAAGAACGTACAGTTTTTTTTGTTAATTTTTAATTGTAAGTAGAGAAATTATATATGATTGAATATCACGTTGCGCAAAATTCTTCATCTACTTGTGTGCACGATATTGATTTTCCAGGTAATTTAAAACAGAAAAATAAAACATTTTACTTTATACACATGTAGTTTTAATTTGATGAATCAGAATTTAAAAAAAAGATTATTGCGAAAGTTATTAATTTTCAAATTAAAACTATAGTTTTTATTATCAAAATTTGTCCATTTTTATTATGTAAGAAAAAAATATGTAACTTATTAATATTTTAGATCATCAAACGATAAAGTAATGTTTACTAAACATGCAGGCCAAGTTTGAAGATAATTGGTTCAATGGTTACAAAAATATGCACACCATCTGCAAAAATGCTGTTTTGAGAAAACAGGGTTTAAAGTCTTTAGTTTATATAAGTATATCAAGTACTTACATGATTTTTCTGTTACTCAGCTATTCTTGGGTATAGTAGTCCTTCCCCCATAGAATTGGTTTTGAGCCATTTGTTTGTTTCTACGCTTTGTCCGAGCTTCTTTTGTAACCTCGAGGCTTTGTCGCGTTGACCTTTTAACCGGTATTGATCTCGCTCTTTGGAAGATATTTTGGCTTTTTCTTCTATAACTCTTCCTATCATTGTCGTAGTTTTAAGGACAGTAGAAAAACCTTGTCATTATACATGTATGTCATTATACATGTATTATTGTTAAATTGTAAACTGATTCTGAACTGTTACTTAGGCATTTATAATCGGTTTGGCTCTTATAACTATTATAAATTAAATACAGGTCTATTAATATAATAACTACAATTAGCAATGTAATTTTTAAGTATGACAACTACTAAAAATTGATATTGTGATTGCTAAAATATGCCAATTAATGATTAGATATTAAGATAGACGTGTATTTAATACCATAAGACATTAGAGAATGATTCTTGATTGTTTATTCTTGGTTCTCCATTTAGGATACATTTTGTGACTACATTGCTTGTCAGGTAACCAATTACATGGTTATTCACAAACGACGTATCTGATGAAATTATTGTTAATACATTGATAGGTAAGTGGCAACAAAGTTCACTATATACGAATAAGGGTGTATACGTTACATTTTAAAGTATTGCCAAAAATATAAAAAGTTTATTAATTATTCTACTATTATGTTTTTGTGCGTAAAATTTAAGTATAATTCTCTTATTGTTTAAGAATTTATTTTTATTCAATTTTTATTTTTTCATAAAATCGCTTTTTGTAGTACTTATTTATTATTATATTCTATTATTTTATCCTTTGCAGCTGGTTCCAGATTCCAAATTTGGGTATTCACGACTAAAATGTTTTGCTGGTGATTTAATATGAAAAATAATAAATTTGCATAAAAACTTGTAGTTTTTAAATTTTGATAATTTTTGGTTGATATTGTATAGCCAAAACATCTTTAAAAATTGAAACGTGTTAATTGTTATATACACGGTAGGCCATAAGTTAGTTGTCAAAAATGCGTTTGGTGCAATAATACTTTGACAATTGACTTATGGCCCACACTGTATAACTAGTTGCGTTGGTGTGTGTGTGTGTGTGTGTGTGTGTGTGTGTGTGTGTGTGCGCGCGTGTGTGCGTGCGCGCGCGCGCGCGCGTGTGTGTGCGTGTGTGTGTGTGTGTCTGCGTGTGTGTGTCTGCGTGTGTGTTGCGTGTGTGTGTGTCTGCGTGTGTGTGTCTGCGTGTGTGTGTGTGTGTGTGTGTGTGTGTGTGTGTGTGTGTGTGTGTGTGTCTGCGCGTGTGTGTGTGCGTGTGTGTGTGTGTGTGTGCGCGCGTGTGTATGTGTGTGTGTGGTTTATGTAAATGTTTATCAAAATACCGTTTGTCATTAGAGAGCAATCAGCTGGATTATGCACGTATTATGCATTTGTACGGAATCGATTCCAATCGGTATTATTCCGTTTTTCCTTAAATTTTTATTGTGTTTTCTAGGAAAAACGGAATAATTCCTATCAGAATCCATTCCGAAGAATTGCATAATACGTGCCCTGATTGCCACTAGTATCTGACGTAAGCGCTCGCGTCAGGTGGTCAACGCGCCGTCCCTGCGTACCTTCCATATGCGGTCTGTCATTCGCCAACTATTTTTGTTTCTAGTTTAAAAACTAGGCATTGCACACAATTTTGACAAAAGGAAAATTGTCTCAGAATTGACTCAGTTATACGACACTTTAAGGACAAACGGTTGTTCTGAATCACTCTGTGTATATACAGGGTGTTTCTAAACTCACGATAAATATTTTAATAACAGATTCTTTGGAAGATTTTAAGACGAGAATTTTAATATCAAAATGTCGAAGTTATTACTAATTTTTAAATGCGAACTGTTTAAAGATTACGAATGATAGGGCTAGAATTTTCGTTCAGGGATGGCAATGTGCTTCCCTGAACGGAATGTCTATTACAATAATGAAATTATTGCGAAAATATGCAATGACAGTTTTATTAAGAATTTATTTTTGTTTATAATAAATTTAATATAAAATTAGATAAATATATGTACATAATAGTTTAATAATTATGTTGTTATTGATATGTTAAATGTCATAATTGCAAAAATGTCAATCATTTATTTGGTTTATATGATAAAAGTTTTTATGTAAGATCGGCTAATAAAGACATTTTTTTATCATTATTAGAGAGTGGATATTAGTGTAGGTAGAATAATGCACTAACTGGATTAACCTGCGAAAATAGACATTTTTTGTGTGGATATAATGAGATTAATTGTAAGTGATTTTTATAGACAATTTTGCATATTGGATATGAATTTGTTATTCACATTTGGCTATTACATCATAATTTTGAGAAAAATGATGTCAATGAGGTAAAGAAACGACTATTTTGAGGGTTTTCATGGTGTTATAATATCCGTACCAGAATTTTTTTCTATATTTCGTTAATGCTACATGAAAGTCTAAACTTTTATCTTTAAAATGTATTTTGTTCCATTTCACTACGATTTTTTATTTGCTAAATATAATTCGAAAAAGAAATACTAGTTATACGCGCCAAAAATCTTTATTTTTTTGTGACATGATATCCAAATTCTGATGATTTGAGCAACAAATTTGTGTCCAGCATGCAAAATTGTCTATAAAAATCACTTACAATTAGTTTCATTATATCTACAGAAAATATGCCTATTTTGGCAGGTTAATCAGTATGTGCATTATTTTACCAACATTAATATCCACTCTTTAATGATGATAAAAAAATGTCCTTATAAGCCGATCTTACATAAAAACTTTTATATGAACCAAATAAACAATGATTGACATTTTGGCAATTTTGACATTTGACACATCAATATCGACATAATCATTAAACTATTATGTACAAATATTTATCTGATTTTATATTAAATTTGCTATAGATAAACAGACATAAATTTTTAATAAAACTCTCATAGTGTATTTTTGCAATAATTTCACTATTGTAATAAGCATTCCGTTCAGGGAAGCACATTGCCATCCATGAGCGCGCGAAATTCTAGCCCTATCATTCGTAATCTTTAAACTGTTTTCATTTGAATATTATTATAGCCTCGACATTTTAGTATTAGAATTTTTGTCTTATAATCTTTCAAAGAATTTGTCATTAAAATATTTATCGTGGGTTTAGGAACATCCTATGTGTATACATATATATATATATATATATATTGAATTGATTTATTGAATTGATATTTATATATATATATATGTATATATATATATACACACATACACACACAGGGTGATTCAGGTCGGGAGATTTTGCACGTACGTATTCATCATGAAAAATTGAGTTGAAAATGTTAATAGCAAAATGTTGAGGAATCAATAGTTTTTAAACGGTGAGCGTTTGAAAGTATCCAACTACAAGGCGTGATGTTGGCGCCGTTAAGGGCGGCGCAACCAAGCGGTCGGCCGGACGCTTTGACGGCCACCGTTAAACGGCACGGTGCCAAACTTCAAGTATTGTAAAGGTTCCATGAAATCTCTGTTAACATCTTGCGTTCAGTTTAATTGACAAGAAGTAATGTCAATTGCAAACTCGTTAAAACATCAATTATCTGAATAAAAAAATGTGTGTTTTTAAAATACATTTTATGTGTAAACAAATTGATGAATAAAATCAATATTAATTATGTTATCTGATCAAATAATATTAAAAACTTTTCAAAAATTTCCAAAACTTTTCAAAAATTTCCAAAACTTCTTTGTCAAAAGTTTTATTAAAAACAATATTGGAAAAAATTTACATTTGAAATTTGCATATAATACACTCGACAGCAAAATTAAAGGATTATTTATTCCGACTCCGAAAAATAGGCGTAATTCAAGAGAGTGTAACTTGGTCAAAAATGATTGTAAAAAAATGTTAAAGAAAGCATTTTGGAGCTTGAAATCTCTAATTTTGAGATTGATAAGTCATTAAACGATTTACAGATTGTTTACGAAGTTATGCAGATTCAAATGAGTCAAATCTCTAAATTTTTTACAAATTTAGTCAACAAATACGCAAATTAAAGGTAAAAATTCACCCTTTCGAATGTTGTAAACTGCATTTGTTTGCGATTTTTATTTTACGCTGTGCAATTTGGCAAAATTTTCACAAGATTTTGATATTTATCGGATTTTTTTTATGAAATTTGCAAAGTTCCACGGCGTGAAATAAAAATTCCGCAAAAATACGGTTTACAGCATTCAAAAGCGTGAATCTTTACATTTAATTTGCGCACTCGTTGAGCGTTGTACGATTTTTATTCATTAAATTATTCAACATTGATGCAAAAGAGGCCATTTTTACTTTAGTGATGCATAATTCAGTGAAAAAAATTGTACAACGTTCACCAAGTAAACAAATTAAAGGTGAAGATTCACGTTTTTGAATGCTGTAAATTATATTTGCGTGCAATTTTTATTTTATGTCGTGGAGTTTTGCAAAATTTGTAAAAAGTTTAGAGATTTGACCCATCCTTATTTGAATCCACGTAACTTCGTAAACAATTTGTAAATCGTTTAATGACTTATCAATCTCAAAATTAGAGATTTGAAGCTTTAAAATGCTTTCTTTAACATTTTTTAACGATTATTTTTGACGAAGTTACACTCTTTTGAATTACGCCTATTTTTCGGAGTCGGAATAAATGATCCTTTAATTTTGCTGTCGAGTGTATTATATGCAAATTTCAAATGTAAATTTTTTCCAATATTGTTTTTGATAAAACTTTTGACAAAGAAGTTTTGGAAATGTTTGGAAAGCTTTTAATATTATTTGATCAGATAACATAATTAATATTGATTTTATTTATCAATTTATTTGTTTACACATAAAATATATTTTAAAAACACACATTTTTTTATTCAGATAATTAATGTTTTAACGAATTTGCAATTGATATTACTTCTTGTCAATTAAATTGAACGCAAGATGTTAATAGAGATTTCATGGAACCTTTACAATACTCGAAGTTTGGCACCGTGCCGTTTAACGGTGCCCGTCAAAGCGCTCGGCCGGCTGCTTGGTTGCGCCGCCCTTAACGGCGCCATCACGCCCTGTGGTTGAACGCTCACCGTTTAAAAACTATTGAGCCCTTAACATATTAACGTTTTCGACTCAATTTTTCATGAGGAATACGTACGTGCAAAATCTCCCGAGCGACCTGAATTACCCTGTACACACACTCACGCACACACGCGCGCGCGCAAACACACACACACACACACCCGCACACGCACACGCACACGCACACAGGGTGTTCCTAAACCCACGATAAATATTACAACATAACATAATTTCAATATAAATATAAACATAAATGTAAATATGAATATATATACAGGTTGATTATTAATAACTATTTCCATGTTTTACCATAGGCGCATGATTTACCGACGGATACGTATTTTTAACATATTATTATATTAAAAATTACAAACACGTGCTCTTATGGTAAAAAGTGGGAACAGTCATTAATAATTATTCTGTGTATATGTGTGTGCGTGTGTATATATGTATACAGAGTGTCATGTAAATAGCGCTCCTGGTTTTGTGAATTGATAGATCAAGTAAAAGTGAGCAGGAAAGCCCTTTACCACTTTACAATTTTTGTAATAGTTAACGAGTTATAAATCACTAAAAATAGCGGATTTGGTCTCGCCCACCGCCAAATCCAACCGCGCGATCGTGGTTGCCAAGCGCGGGAAGAGTTGTTGTTTTCTAACAGCGATGGCTGCGTAATATTATTTAATGTTTAATAATATTTTGTATGTAGGCGCACAATATTATTTAATGTTAAATATTATTCTAATTAATAAACTATAATGTAAAATTATTTAAATTAAGATTGTGTTAATTAGTATTTTCAAAATATTTATATAAATATGTACATGTGTAATATGTCCTTTCTGCTCTTCTTTTCTCATAGCGACGTGGTCGTCGCTGCTTCCTGCTCCCTCGTTAACAGTGAACGTGCCCGCGAATTTTAACATGAAAATAAGCGAGTAATTAATACGCTATTCAATGACGCGGATTCGACCCTCTCCTGAAGATCGGTAACAGAGATGCGACTTTTGGTCCGGCGTAAGCGTGAACCCACGCTCTGTGACGGCGGCGGGACGCTGCTTCGCTGCAGCGGACTGCAACGTCACAACTCCCTCACGCCAAGAGCGACCGTACCGGCGTGAGCACCCCGCTTCAGCCGTGTGCGAGGAAGGAGGGCGTTTGCACCCGTATCTCCTTACAGTCTCCAGTGTCGGGATCTTCCGCGTGCCAGGAATTCAGCAAAAAAAAAAAAAAAGAATAAAAGAGGCAAGAATACAAAAAAAATTGACGCTTCCGCTAACTTGCGATAAATCCGAAGAAAAGACGAAAAGAAAAAAAAAAAGAAACCGAAACTTGTTAACTGACGCGATTCAGGCAAAGAAAACAAAACATTATTTTGATTGCGACGTCTTCCTGAACTCAAGAGGAAAACGAGTAAACTCGAATTGTACCCGCGATAGTCCTACGCCGACCCTTATAGGAAACAGGTCGACCCTGGATTGACTACGAGAACCAATAGGATTCAATACACGGGCGACATCATGAAACGCACACAGAAAATCCGAAAACTCAACACAAGAAACATTATCTTTAAGCAAATCCGTTACTTTTTATATTAGGGTAAGAAAAAAAGTACTTTTGGGGCTACCTTTTCAGCGGTCAACAAGACGACACCGGGATTATACAGATCATGCCACCGTGCGCTCGCGGCGTCTTATCGTATGAGGTGTGGTGAGGGAAGAGAAAAGGGAGTCTACAAACTCACGTATGATATTCTTCTGGATTGATTTTTATTGGCGGCAGTTTTTACAGAGTTTGCGGCGACCAATCCTGTTAACCGCGACAATTCAAGGAAAAAAAAAGAAAACAAAACTAACTAAAAAGTGTGAGGACGGATTAACGCGTTTCCTCTTAGTGGATTGACCCCGGCTTGCCTCCTCGTTGTTTTGGCGAGTCGAGGCTTACATGTCCTTTCCCGGGTCGGTAGGGCTCCTGCCTCAGCCAACCCACTTGGCAGCTGGGACTCCTTCACCGTAAAATTAGGACTGCCACAACAGTAACAATAGTGTCGACGGGCCCGGTCGCACTTATAGGCGAAATGGTCGAGTTGTCCACAGTTCCAACAACGCTCACGAGTCGTGTCCCACCATGGATCTTGGGGTTTTCAGTCTCGGTGGCTCCTCGCTTTGCGGTTCCTCCTTTAATGGTCCCTCTGCATCTGACGATGGGCCTCCGAGATCGCCCCGCGTTTGGGCCTCTTCTCTCTTCCGGTCGGTTGTTAGCCCAATTTTCTCCGGCTTTGGCTCGGTCTGCGTCGCCTGGTTATCTGTTCTCTTTTGGTACCGCAGAATTATTTCTTGCTTGGTGGCCTTGTTTATCTCTTGCCAGAAAGAGGGGTACCTCTCTTGTAGCTCGCGGAAGAGAGGTCTTCATTTTTGTTGGAAGTCCTCCATCCTGTCAGACGCGGGCGGATTTCGACAGCGTACGGGACCGATAGCCACCACTCACAACGGCCGATGCCTAGAGTTTTTCCGTTGTTTGGGTTCGATAAATTAAGATTGGTTGGTGGGCTATCGCACCGTGCGCTATCGGATTCCGTCCGTCAGACGCTCTTTCCCTCTCTTTTGGTCGCGACACCCTACACATTCAAGGGCTCGTAATAAGATTTCAAGTCCTTAATGTGAACCTTTCTTACGCTACTCACTGTCAAGTCGGCTAGTTTATATACTACGGGTGACAACACTCGTCTCATTACAAATGGACCGTGAAACTTTTTTGCGAGCTTTGCTGAAAAATGCTGCACGCTCGAAGACAACACGTGATACCGTTTGAGCACTTGTTCACCAACTTTTGAACTGTTTATCGCGGTGATGCCGATCATAATACTTGGCCTGCCTCTCCTGAGCTGCCTCTAAATTTTTGACAACCCACCCGCGCAACGCACCCATTTTACTCATCCATTTACGCCATTCCTCCGGATCCGCCTTAATCTTTTTTCCCGCGTCCGCGTCGCGTTTTACGTCAACAGGCAAGGGTTTCCTTCCAAAGTTCAAGAACACCGGGGTTGCTTGCAAGGACGTGTGATGGGCCGAGTTGTAAGCGAACCAAAATTTGTTAAGACGACGATCCTATTTCCTATGATCCTGTTCGACAAATGATCGTTTCTACTTGCGGGGAATTATCCCATAATATCCGTAGCAACTACGGTTCAGGACGCGTCCATTACGCGTCTTCCCATTAGACCGGCCGGTACGTCTTGCTCTACCTTAGTACGCTGGCACACGTCATAACGCTTTACATACCTCGCGATATCACGAAACGTGGCCAGTGATATCGAAGGGCAACGCGGCGTCTTTTCCGTTTCTAAGTGTCCTGCTTGTGGAGTATCATGATTTTCGCGTATCACCGCGCGCCGCGATTCCTGTGGCAACACAAGCTTTTATTGGTGCCGATCTTCGACAATCTTTGCTGTCGCATTCGGTTTCCGATGATATAATTTGCCGTCTATGATTTGCCAGCCTGGATACCGTCGCGGGTCCCGTGTTACGTCCGCGTCTCTCGCGTTGTACCAATTGTCGGCGGTTACAACCGCAGCACAAATTTCTTTGTCCGGCTCATATATTTGCGAGAGCGCGTTGGAAATATGATGCGTCGCCCTCTTTTGATGTTTGATCTCATAGTCGTATTCGAGGAGTTCTAACGCCCAACGTGCCAAACGACCGGTCGGATTACGCAAATTATGCAACCACCGAAGGCTGCTATGGTCCGTTATAACGGTGAATTTGTATCTTTTTAGGTACGGGCGGAACTTCTTTATCGCCCATACGACAGCGAGACACTTCTGCTCGGTCGTCGAGTATTTCTTCTTGGTTAATGCACGATTCGCGAAAGCGACCACGTGTTTGACGTCGATCTTTTGCGCCAACACTGCGCCAAGGCCAACTGAGCTTGCGTCCTTTTGAAGAATAAACGGCAATTTGAAATCTGGACACGACAACGTAGTTGGGGTCATGAGACAATCTCACAGACTCAAAAGCCTGCTTTTGAGTGTCCCCCTATTCTCAAGCGCGTCTCTTCTTTAACAAACTTGTCAATGGCTTCAAACGCGAGGAGCACTGCGGTATGAAACGCTTATACCACGACGCTATGCCGATAAAGCGTCTTAACTGCCGAATATTACGCGGCGCTGGATAGTCTAAAATTGCGGCCGTTTTCTCTGGGTCGACAGTAAGATTTTCTTTTTGTACCAAAAATTTGAAATATTTAACCTGCGCGCGACAAAATTTACTTTTCTTGATGTTAATTGTAAGGCCCGCTTCTCAAATGCGATTGAAAACTTTTTTCAGCCACACGAGATGATCTTTGAACGTTTGCGTCACGACAACGATATCGTCTAAATAGGCAAACGCGTGCGATTCCATTTTGGGTCCGATTAAACGATCTAATAGATAGATAGATAAATGTTTATTGTTCCCCTTTGGGTTACAATTTTTTACAAGCGTAACAAAAATCAATTACTTAATTTATTCTTACTTGCTACCTTATACCTAGCTTAACTTAACCCTAAATCGCTCGCTCCGCACCCGCGCGCGCGCGTGCACACCCGACACACACAGACACACACACAGTCACATACACAGACACACACACACAGACACACCCACACACGCGCACACACACACACACACACACAGAGACACACAGACACACACACACACACACACACAGTCACACACAGACACATACAGACACATCCACCTACATACGCGCGCACGCACATACACATACACACACACCCCGGGACCTTCGTTTTTGTCGCAATTCCGATTTTTCGTTGCATTTTTTTTCTCTTATGTACAAACATTTTGCCCTATTCTGGGCAGCCTAGGCATCTCTCTCTTTTTCTTCCTCTCTTTCTTTCTTTCTCTCCCTCTTACATTCTCCTTATTCTTTTTTCCCTTCCCCTTTCCTCAATCACTCCCTCTTCCCCTTATACCTTTCTTCTTACTCTGCTTCTTTCGTAATTTCTTCCGTGCCCTCCTTGTTTTCCCTTGTTCTCTCTCTTCCACCTCTTTTTTCTCTCTTCTTCCAGCTTTCTCAGCCACTCTTCTGCCTCTCCATCGTTCCTTAGCACTCTCTTCTCCACCTCCTTCCAGCTCCTTTTTGTTCCCCAACTTCCACATTTAATAACTAGTATTAAGATGATGAACGGGAGTATAAAATGAAACGAGACGAATCGGTTTAGTGTTGCGTTATTAATTGAGAATTCGCCTCAAATTTATTCAATCATTGTTCCTAAATATGGGATAGTAGAGAGGAAGTTAGTAATAACTGTGGCCTCTCTACAAGATATTTGTCTTTAGGATAAAACATATCCTAGAAATGCTGTTGCTATAGAGGTAAAAAAAATAATCACTCCAATTATTCATGTATAAGTTAATTTGAAGGAAGAATAGTATATTTTTCCCATACGTGTTTCCACGACTCCTCCATTCCACACATCCTGAATTTTCTATTTTCCTCTCTTGCCCAATAGTTTTTTTCCCTTATTTCTTCGCCTAATCTATATTTAGCTACTCCCTATTTTCTGCTTACTCTTTCCTTAGATATCCCGGTATCTCCTCGCCTTTAATTCTCTGGTACCATTTATTCTCTTTCGATTTTTTAATTCTTTTCCATTTTTCCTTCCTTTACCTCTCCCTATCCTTCTTCACCCTTCTGTAGAAATCAGAAATTCCCTCCCTCCTTTTCTCCTCTATTTTCTCTACTTCTATTCCCCTATCCTCAAAGAAATCTTTTCTTTCTCCCATTCTGACATCTCTCTTCCTCTTCGCTTCCTCTGACTCTCTCCTTTATTTTTTCCCAACATTTCGCCAACTCGCTTTTTTTTCCCTTCGCTAATCTTTCCTCAAATTTCCAAGCCTTTTTTCCTGCTCTTGTCCTTAATTTATCCTGTAATAATTCTTCTTTTAATAAATACCCCGGCACTTTCCAGCTTACCCCCAATACCCACTTTAAATGTTTCTCCTGCATCCTCTTCACCATTTTCCTCTCCTTCCATCCCCAAATCTTCACACCGTATGCCATCACCGTCCAAACCAATGCGTCGAAGAGCCATATCCCTTTTCCCCAATTCTTTCCAAACTTTCTTTTTCCTATCCCCCAAACTTGTCCCATAATTGTCATCCTCTTTCTTACCCAATCCCTTACCTGCTTATCCTGCTTACTATTTCTCTGGAAAGTGTATCCTAGGTAATTAAATTTTCTCACTTCCTCTATTACCTTCCCCTCCCATTTCCAATTTGCCTTCTTTATTCTTCCTCTTCTTTTCCTAAACCTCATCATCTTTGATTTCCTAGCGTTTACTATTAATCCTTTCCCTTTTATGTATCTTTCAAGTCTTGCTATTATTGCCCTCATCTCGTCTTCCTTTTCCGTTATCAAAATCATATTGTTTACGTAGGCAAACGTGTATATTCTTTCTCTCTTCAACCTCACTCCTTTCCAGCACCCTTTCTCCATATATTTCTTTACGTCCGCGGTTAAGATGTTAAATAATAAAGGGCTCAGAGGACATCCCTGTCTTACATCCTTACTTGTCCAAAATGCTTCACTTTATTCTTCACCAATTCTCACTCTACTTTTTGTCTTCCTTAACAAGTCCATACATCTTACTATCAAACCTTCCCTTATTCCCCTTTCCTTTAATGTTCTTTTTAATATTTCTTTGTCTATCGAATCAAAGGCTGCTTTTAAGTCCACGAAGAAGGCAATCAATTTCTTCTTATTCTTATTCAGCCGCTTGTTGACTAAATAGTTTAGTACATAGATGTTATCCATCGTTCCCATCCCCCTCCTAAATCCCGTCTGATTTTGCGGTATCTTTCTCCCCTTCTCCAATTCCCCCTCCAGCCTCCCTCTTAGCACTATGGCATAAATTTTGTACAACGATGGCGTTAACGTCATTCCCCTGTAATCTCCCACCTTGTCCCCCTTCCCTTTTTTCCTTATTGGTACAATTATTCCCTCAGTTCATTTCTTTATCCATTTTTCTCCTTTTCAAATCTTATTGCACAACTCCCATATGTATTTCTCTATTCTCTATACTTCCATGCCTCTACTGCTATCTCATCTCCCCCCCGTCGCTTTGCCATCCTTTAACCTTCCTAGCGCCTTTTTAATCTTTCCCCGCGTGATTTTCGGCTCCATATCTCCTCTTCTTTTCTCCTTAATACTTCTCACTACTTTCTCCTTTACCCCTCCTAATAATTCCTTAAAATGCTCCACCCAATCCTCTCCTTTGATGCTTCTGTCTATTCCCCTTCTTTCCTTCCTCTTTATTCACCACTTTCCATACCTGCTTCTCCGTCTTTGCCTTTTTTGCTAGTTTTGTCCATCTCTTACTTTTCTCCTTCTTTTCCTTTTTACATAATTTATTATATTTTCTTTTACTTTCCTTATATCTATCTTTCTCTCTCCCTTCCTTCTTCTACTTCCTCAGTTCCTTTCTTACCCTTCTCTTACCCTCCTCTTACCCTCGTTGCATTCTACATTCCACCATCCTCTTACTCTCTTCCTTCCCTTGTTTTCTTGCCCTTCCTGTAGTACCCTTTGCATTTTACCTTTCAACACCTCCCACCCTACCCTCTCCTTTTTTTCTTTCCCTCTAGCGCTGTTTCCATCTTTTCCTATTTCTAAATAACTCCTTTCCTACCTTTGTTCACTCTCGTCTCTTTACCTTTTGATCTCCCCCCTTTATCCCTTTATCTTTCCCTTTAACCGAAATCACCATTGGGAAGTGGTTCGAGTCCACATTCTCCGCCACCTCCATCCTTAACACTATCCCATACTTCTCTTATCACGTAGTCTAGTATCGATTTTCTCTTGCCCCTTCATATCCCCTCCCTATCTTCTTTACCGCACTTATTATATATAAACCATTCTATCTCCTCTAATTTCTTAATCAGCACTCTTCTTTTCTTGTTTATCTTTTTATCTCTCGACTTTCTCCCTTCCTGTTTTCCTGTCTCATCTCTCCCCTCTCACTATCCGCCCATCTCTCACGTCCTTGCATTAACCTTTAAACACATAAGTGGGTCTGGGAGACCTTCCCAAAAAAATTTTACTTTAATGCTATTTTATTTTAGTTAAACAATGAAGTTGGTCGATCATAGTAGTCGATAGAGAAAACTTCAAACTTTTTTTCCACCTAGCCCTAATCTTTTTTCTCATTCCGTCTTCACACAGTAAGCAATCGAAAATCTAGGGGAATTTTCAATATGTGTTTAAGGGTTAAAGTCCCCATCCATTATCGTTCTCATTCCATCCTCCTTCTCCACCCAATCCCTTATCTTAGCTCATTTCTCCTCCAAGTCTCCATTTATATAAATCCCAATAATCCTCCACCTTTTTCCCTTTATTCTTATCCTTGTTATTATCCCGTCTATTTTTTCTTGCTCCTTCTCCTCTATCTCCTTTATTCTCTTTTTTATTCCCTTCAACATTCCCCGCATTACCTTACCTTTCCTATTTTTCTTTTTAGCCAGATGCTCTTTTCATTTAAATTTCTTTGGCAACCTTGCTTTTACTTTCTCCCAGCCTTTTATCTCTATCCACGTTTCTGCTAACACCACTATCCCATTCCGCAATCCTCCTTCAGAAATCTTTATCTTTGTTTTCTACTTCTGCCACGTTCCAAAAAGCTATTTTTCTTACATTCATCTCCTCATTATCTTGTTCTCTACCTTGCCCTCCTTTTTCCCGTTTCCCGTCTGCTCTCCTCTCCGCAATATTCTCATTCTTCTTAACCTGTCTACCTCTCCCGTTATCTTCTTTTCCTATTGCTCCTTTCTATTTACCCCTTCTTTTCTTCTTCCCCCGAATTCCTCCTTATTACTCCGCTTTCTCTTTTCCTTCCCAATCTATACCTCAACGCTTTTCTTTCTTCATCCCAAAACCACCATTCACTTTCTATTCTTACCTTATTATTCCCTATACTCTTGCCCCCCTCACCTCCTCTGCTCTAGCCACCTCTTCATCTTCCATCTGCTTTGCCTCTCTTTCCATGTTAAATCATCCTCTATCCATATTTTTTCTCCTTTCAACACTTTCTTTCTCATAACCTTCTCTTTTTCTACCTCCGATTTTAATCTCACTACTGCCATTCCCCATATTCCTCTCTGCCTGCCTTAATCTTTTTTATCTCCTCTATCTCTACTTCCGCCCTAATTTTTTTAAGTATCTCTCTTACTTTATTTTCCATTTTTTCTCTATCTTCCTTACATTCTTTTAACACCACATTCCTTTTTCTCTCCTGTCTTTCCTCTCCCAAATCATTTCAATTTTCTTAATTTTTTCCTTTATTTTCTGGCTTTCTCTCTCCTCTCCTTTTTCTTTTTTTCTAGTCTCTAGTTTGTTGACTTTTTTCTAACTTTTCTGTTTTCCTCCCCCCTTTGTTTATTATCAGCCCCTTTTTCCATTTTTTCCAGTTTTTTTATTCTTTTCTCTATCTTGCTCCTTTCCACCCTCCTATTCTCTTCTCTTTTTCTCATCCTTTTTAACTCTTACAATGCTTCTTAAGCTCTCCTCCATCCTCTCCCATTTTCTACTGCACTCCTTCATCTACCCTTTTATCTCTTCTATCATCAACATCACCTCTCCCTCCCTCTCCTTTCCTCCCCCTCTTGGCGGCGCTTTAGATGTTTTTTTGCTTTTCTTAAATTCATTCCTTTCTTACAAGGAAACACAGGGAAGTGTCCGCCTCAGATTAAAACGAGTTTTTAATATGTTGTAGTACAGATAAAAATAAGGGACACGTATTTTTTTATACATGCCCATACGCACTTTAAGGGGGTGAAACACCCCTTTGAAAAAAATCGATTTTTTTCTTTCAAAGCGTATGCCGTCGAAAATATAAGAGATAGAAAAAAATGTTTTAAATAAAAGTTGAATGGCTCAAAGAGTAATTTATAACAGCGGAAAAAAAATTTTTAAAAAAATTTTTTTTAATACTTTCTCTCACCATTTACCTATTTTTTTTTAATTTTTATTTTTTTTATAAGAAAAATAAAGCTTATTTTATTACGAATTCAACGGTATATGATAAAGTTACGATACAACATACCCATTTTCCAAAAATAATTAGAAACCTCTCTATACGCACGGTACGCGCACCCGTCCGCACTCTGCGCTACGGAAGTGACTCCCTCCGATTTCGACGTGCCTTTAATATGTTGTACAGATTAAAATAAAGGACACGTATTTTTTACACGTGCCCTAATACACTTTTAAGGGTGAAACACCCCTTTGAAGAAAATCGGGTTTTTTCTTTCGAAGCGTGTATCGTCGAAACTATAAGAGATAAAGAAAAATGTTCTCAATGAAAGTTGAGTGCATGTTTTTTTTGCATAAGATGACAAAAACATTTAGAGGACAGTCTGTGTCTAACATGAAAACGCAGACATTGAGAAAAACATTTACTACAAAATAAAACGACACTACACTAAAGAATTACGGTGTTGTAAGACATTAATTTCTTGTTTAGAAAATAATATGTAATTAATATAAGTTAAACATTTATTTACTAGTCTACATGATTCAACTAGAATATTTGTTCTCTTCAACATTTTATAAACAAGGAGACTTGGATTACAAAAAATTATTACTCACACATTCCATACCTTCACTATCTAACGCCAGCTCATCAACTAACAACAAGAGAACTAACATAAAACTAATTAAAAAATTAGTTAAAAATTTCATCTTTTATATTGCATTTATACAATTCAATTAATGTGTTTATTAAATTCGATTAGTGTAGAAATATGCATAACCACGCTACTGGCGCGTGCACTTTGGGTCATTTCCTTACATACGTAACTCTTGAATCTATACATGTCAATACTGCCGAGACGTAAACATTCTATTTCAAGATAGGAAATTTTGTTCTCTTGTTGAACATTTAGTTCTCTTGTTGTTAGTTGATGAGCTGGCGTTAGATAGTGAAGGTATGGAATGTGTGAGTAATAATTTTTTGTAATCCAAGTCTCCTTATTTATAAAATGTTGAAGAGAACAAATATTTTAGTTGAATCGTGTAGACCAGTAAATAAATGTTTAACTTATATTAATTACATATTATATTCTAAACAAGAAATTAATGTCTTACAACACCGTAATTCTTTAGTGTAGTGTTGTTTTATTTTGTAGTAAATGTTTTTTTTAATGCCTGCGTTTTCATGTTAGACACAGACTCTCCTCGAAATGTTTTTGTCATCTTATGCGAGAAAAACATGCATTCAACTTTCATTGAGAAAGATTCTTTATCTCTTATAGTTTCGACGATACACGCTTCGAAAGAAAAAACCCGATTTTCTTCAAATGGGTGTTTTACCCTTAAAAGTGTATTAAGACACGTGTAAAAAATACGTGTCCCTTATTTTAATCTGTACAACATATTAAAGGCACGTCGAAATCGAAGGGAGTCACTTCCGTAGCGCACGAACGCGCGGACGGGTGCGCGTACCGTGCGTATAGAGAGGTTTTTAATTATTTTTGGAAAATGGGAATGTTGTATCGTAACTTTATCATATACCGTTGAATTCGTAATAAAATAAGCTTTATTTTTCTTATAAAAAAAATAAAAATTTTGAAAAAAATAGGTAAGTGGTGGGTGAAAGTATTTTAAAGAATTAAAAAAAAATTTTTTTTTCGCTGTTATAAATTACTCTTCGAGCCATTCAACTTTTATTTAAAACATTTTTCTCTCTCTTATAGTTTCGACGGCATACGCTTCGAAAGAAAAAAACCGATTTTCTTCAAAGGGGGTGTTTCACCCCCTTAAAGTGCGTATGGGCACGTATAAAAAAATACGTGTCTCTTATTTTTATTTGTACTACAACATATTGAAAACTCGTTTTAATCTGAGGCGGACACTTCTCTGTGTTTCCTTGTTAGTTTCTTTTACCCCCTCCGTCATATCCCTTTTCCTTTTCTATAATTCCATTACTCCCAAACTTCCACAGTGTTCTCTTCTCTTCTCCCATCTCTTAATTCTTTAATTCCCCTCTTTTTAACCCCTCCTTTACCTTTTTCTTTGCCTCTTTCATCAACGTAGCTATCTTGCTTTTATCCATTCTTTCTCCTACTCCTGCTCGGTTTCCGCTTTACTTTCCTCTATTTTTTTATGGCGTCTGCCAATTGGATAAACCGGACGGAATGCGTTTATGAACGCACTAGCGTGCGTACGCGCCTTTACTCGCGCGCGCTTTGCCTCTCTTCCTTCCCCCTCACTTCCAGCTCTCTCAAACTTTCTAACCTCTTAACCTCACGTTCACTTCCACTCACTCTATCTCTTTTAACCCTTCACCACTCTCTCTCTCTGCATGCACTCCATCTCTCAGCTTCAACTACTCCGCTTTCTCACACACTCCACACTCCCTCTCCCTCTCCGTTTTCACCTCACTCTCTGCCTCTATCCAAATTCCACTAATACTGCTCATTTCTATGCTTATTTGCTCCGGAAACGGAAGTTCTTAAAGGATCTAATAAACGTTGGAAAGTTGCGGGTGCCCCTGTCAGACCATACGGCATTTTTTTAAATTGAAATAAATCTTTCCCTGGCACCGTAAAAGCTGTCTACTTGATTCTTCTAGCGGAATTTGATGGTAGGTTTGCTCTAAGTCGATAGAGGAGATGCACCCCGCCGATTGCAATTTATCCAATATCGAGTTCATATACGGGAGCGGATAAGCATCTTTTTTTGATACCGCTTTTAGTTTTTGGAAGTTGAGACAAAATCTATATTTTCCGTTCGGTATTTTAATCATGATGATCGGCGTGGACTACTCGCTTTTTGATGGCTCTATCACGTCCGCCTCCAACATCCTATCCACTTCCGCGTATATTGCTTCCTGAATTTTTGGCGACACCGGGTAGAACCTTTGTTTTATTGGCGCGTGTCCCACGACATCGATACGATGTTTCGTTAACGTGGTGACTCCCGTTTTCGCGGAACTACTTGGTATTTCCGACGCTAAAAAGATGTGCGATTTTCACGTACCGCCTCCGATAATTTGCGAAGCCCGTATCGTGGCGGTGTCTCTCCTCCGGCGGGCTGTGGACGACCGCAGTACGTCTTGTCCTCGGGCTGTTGCGAGATTTTTTGTTCCAACTCGTCCGTTTTTCCGGTCGAAGCCCCTCCTGCAGGGTCTCCCCTTGCGAGCGCCGCGGCCAGAGAGCCGCTGGTCTCTCTCTCTCTCTCTCTTTCTCTCTAACGGATACTGTCGCGAGACATCATCCGCAAAACCCCACGAATTGTGTGCGAAATTTACTGTAACTCTGAAAGCTATCAGGAAATCAATACCTAATATGCACAACAACGCTAAGGTCGGCAGCGCGTAAGCCCGCAAAGTACGTTTACGTCACTATCGCTATTGGGATCTCTACCTTTCCCCTCACTCTTGTCGTCTGACTCGTGACCGTAGTCACGCGGCGGTCCCAGGCCGGCCGAAATCGAAAACTTAGTCCCCTCACTAAACCGATGGCCGCGGGACCAAGGAACGTGCAACATGTTCCCGAGTCCAATAACGCACGAAATTTTGGTCTCTTTGACCAAAATTTCCTATTTTTTCTTGAGCTTGTAAAGCTCACTTTTTTAAATTAATATCATGAATTATGAATCCTGATTCAACAGCTGCAGTAAATTTATCATGTGTAAATTTAGCGATGTAATAGTATTTTGTTTTACGATTTCCACCTGATTGTAATTGTTCATCCCACCGTCTTAGCTGACTTTCGGATGAAACTCTTCTAAATTTACTTTGCACTGATTGTAAAGAACGATATATTTTTGTTGTCACTTTTTTCATTAGCGTCCCAATTTCGCCAATACTCTACAGCTCGTCTTTTATAAGAATTGTCAAAATATGCATTATTGTTTGAACATTGAACATGAAAATTTAAATAATCTTTACTCTATGTTTCTTTATCATCTTTAATTATTTCATAACTATGTAATTTATAAGGTTCTTTATAATCAAGATAGGTTTCTTCCGTTACTTACAATTCATAATGAAAAATGCTAGCAATAATTTTTGTATATTTTCTTTTAATTCTATTTCTGCTTCAATTACTGGTGTTTCTGTTAGATATATTAAACTTATAGACACCAATAAAAGTCTAACAACATTAAGCGGATTAATAATCATTTCCAAAAATGCTAAACTTTTCTTTGTAATATAAAAACAATTTAACAAATTGCACAGACGTGATTATAACAAAACTCTGCACTGACTGAACATAATGTATCCACATGAATATATTGTTACGAGCCGAGCCGTCCCTGCGAGGCGAGTTCGAGCTGCGGTGTGAATAAGGCCGTGAAGCGTTCTCCTTGACAACGGCCTTGTTTATTAAAAAAATGAGCGGTCTGTGATTTTGGAGTTTGGTGTGTGATGATATGGTCGTGTTTGGTGGTTAACAATTAAAGTGATTTTGTGTTTGATAAAGAAGTCTAGCATTTAAAATGTTACAAGCAAAAGGGGTACTTGTTTACTCGCGCTCTCACTCCGGAAAAGAACTAGACTTCTTTATCGAACACAAAATCACTTTAATTGTTAACCACCAAACACGACCATATCATCACACACCAAACTCCAAAATCACAGACCGCTCATTTTTTTAATAAACAAGGCCGTTGTCAAGGAGAACGCTTCACGGCCTTATTCACACCGCAGCTCGAACTCGCCTCGCAGGGACGGCTCGGTTCGTAACAATATTTATACTATCAGGGCGAGCACACAACACTGCCCCCTTTTTTTAAAGTTGTCGTCTTGACAACTAACTCAGAGGGCCAAAAGATTTCTTGTTTGCTTATATTCTTTATCTTGAGTCTTGCGCGCTTTTTTCTTTATTCTTTGGACAAGAGAGGAGAATAAACTCTTAGGAACCCAATACTTTCCAGGTTTCTCATGTCACCGCCTCGGCATTTGCCCTTAGGCCCACGGGAAAACCCCGAATCAAAAACAGGGTCTTCTTAAAAAGAAGAACTATGGCGATGCTTCACACGAAGAAAGTCACCTTGCACGAATCTTAGAACTGAAATTAAAACAGAATTCGACGAGTATCTCACTTAAAATAAAATAACCTTGTAAGGGAAAAAATTTTTTTAGTCACGAATTTTTATCTCCTATATCTTAAACAAAATTTAAGACAAAATTTTCTCAAAAAGATCTAAATCCGGCGACTCTCCGCTCCACCCTGAGCTGCCTCAGGTCACCGAGTGTCGCTCTCTGCGATCCAGAAGAAAAAGAATCAAAGCTCACTCTCAGCACTTGATGAAAGAACAATCTTTAGAATTCATCTTTCAAGGTGAAGATTTCTAGAGAAACTTGACGATCTTTACCCCGGGCCACTGCCATGAGTTACCGAGCGTCGCCAGCGTCACTCTCAAACCAGTACCTTTCAGGAAGAGAAAGAAATCTTAAACTCTTTTCTGCTCCATCTCCAGCTTTTGCCACGGGTAACCGAACATCGTCTTCCGCGATTGAGACCAAAATGACCTCCTGCTGTACCTTGGGCTCCTGCCACAGGTTACTGAGCGTCGTCCGCGTCTGCTATCACAATTTACTCGATGACCTCCTGCTCTACCCTGGGCTCCTGCCACAGGTTATCGAGCGTGGCTTGAGCCAAATCAAATAAAAACGACGATCTTTTGCTCTACCCTGAGCTCCTGCCACAGGTTACCGAACATCGTCCACTTCTGAAACCAAAATTTACTCGACGATCTCCTGTTCTCACACGGGCTTCTGCTTTGGGAAGCTAAACACCGTATGCTGCAAATCTATTCCCTCGAGCTAAACCAAGAAATTCTAAAATAATAGAAACTAATTCTAAGCTTCTAAGGAAAGAAAGGTCTCCCGAATCCGTCTCTCAAAGCGAGGTCTTCCAGGGAAACACGACGACTTTCTGCTCTACCCTTGGCTCCTGCCACAGCTTTACCGAGTGCCGTCCGAGTCCCAAATCAACGCCTTTCTGGAAGACAGAAACCTCAGACCGTTTCCTTCCCTCCTGGGACGAAATCTCAATCCCGAAAAGAAGAAATTCTAAACAAAAACTATAACTTTCTCTTTTTCTCTCTTAATGCGAATGCAACATGTCCCCCCGTTTATCCAACGTGAAAACTCCTTGCGCGCAAGCGATACAGAAATAACGTGCTTTGAACATCCGACGGAAAACTCCTCCAAGCAACGCGGACACAACGCGTCTCCAACATTCTAAGCAAAACCTCCCGCACGTAAATAAACATTTTTGGAAGGACTTAGCTATGTCTCCCAAAGACGTTATAGCTTCCTATTGCGTTGACGAAATAACGTTGCTAACTCCTCCCGACGTTGTAAAAAATGTATCGTTTCTCACCTATTTTCCTCAGCATCTTTAAAGTTGAACGAAGGACAGCTTCCGTCTCCGCCGTTTCCACGCGAGGGCTCTAGCACCGAACGCGTGCAAATTTGCTTTTTTGATTCTGTCATGACTCGTTTTTATATCCTTGAAAACGGCCCGAGAACGGTCGGACGAGCCCCCAAAATGTTACGACCGGCAAGGTCGTCTTATATTTGCGCACTAATGCTCTACAATAACACGCGCGCTTACGGAATAATAAGACAGATTTTTAAAAAGATAACTTTAATGTAAGAACGTGAGAGTTCATAAGAAAGATCCAGACGATGACAACAACAACAACAACCGTTGACAAGGAACGATCTTGTTGCGCACATCGATCGCCTCGCGCGAATCGATATTAGTCGCTTTTTCAGGGCGAGCACACAACAGTAGAATGTATTGTTGAAAATGTCATGTTCACTTATCTTGAATGTACACGTAAATTAATTTAATTATGTCATTATATGTTATATCTTACATTATCATTTATTTTTAAAATATTGTACTTTTCTAAAGTATAATGTATTGTTGAAAATGTCACGTCTGTTCACTTATCTCGAATGTACACGTAAATAAATTTAATCATGCCATTGTATGTTATATTTTACATTATCATTTATTTTAAAAATATTATATTTTTCTAAAGTATAATTTATTGACGTGAACCTCCTAAATCCCTCGATTAAACCTATCAACGGGACAAGCAAGGGGAAGTTGATGACGCTTCTTTTCCCGCGGAGCCGTAGCCGGAGAATCATTCCCTGAATCAGCATCATCTCGGAGATTTGTCACCAGAGTCATCTGAAGAAGAGTTCCACGAGTTATCCAATGATGATTCTACAGAGGAGCTTGAGGCAGCAATTCTCACAAGGGACATGTCACAAGTGTCCGACGCCGATTTGATTCTCCTTGAAATATGTTGTTAAACATGAAAATTTAAGAGTGCCGACTTTTTTTTCTATGTGCGGAACTTCAAATTTAGGGGATGAAATATCTCTTCGAAAAAAAAACGAAATTTCTTTTTTGGGGCGAATATCATCGGAAGTATAAGAGCTAGAAAAAATTTTTTAAATAAAAGTCATTCGGTTTAAGAAGTACTCTAAAGTTGTAAAGAAAAAAAATTTGCGATACATTTGCGATTTTCTTCCCGCTTTTCCTTGATGACCTTTGGTTCCTCGCTTTCAAACTCTAAATTTGAAGGTGTCTTGGTACGTGTAATGGGCTTTCCGGAAAATTTCACGTTTCGTGATATGACGATTTTCCTGTCCTCGGAAATTTAGATTTGGCATCCTTTGCTCTCGGAAAATTCAACGAGGATGTCATCTTTGGTTTGAGGATCCAGCTTTTCCTTCCCCGGAGTGTGATCAAGGCAGAAGACTTGCACACCGAATTCGTGAAGGTGGTTTACGTCAGGCGGTTACTCGGTCCATCTCGTGAAGCATCTTTCCTTTCAGATTTTTTGTAGGACATCTATTGCGAATATAATTCACAGTGTTGATGGTTTTAGCTCAGAAGTGCGAAGGTAAACCAAACTGAAACAACAAACAGCGAGCCATGTCAAACAGTGTGCTGTTTGTGCGCTTGACAATGCCGTTTTGTTTCGGATTATACGGAACCGTCAATCGCCTTGTGATGCCCCGTGCCTTGAGGTATTCCTCGAATTCGTTGCTCAAGTACTCTCGTCTGTTGTTTGCAAGCATTTGGGAGAACGTTCCTTCTAATTTTCCACCGGGGCGATGTATTCTTTAGTGGCTATGAAAACTTTATTTTTGAACTTCAAAAATTTTACTTTACCTCAGAAGTGATCGTCAATAAACTCGATGTAATACTTTGCGCTGCCCATTGAGGCGACACGCATTGGTCCACAAACGTTGGAATGTACGATGTCCAGGATTTCAGATTCTCGAAATGATTGCCTTGGAAAAGACTTGCAAGACATTTTAGTCTTGATGCAGATGTCGCATTCCACGTTGTTTTCGAGATCCACTGGTGTGAGATCATGTATAGCCATATTTAGATGTCTCAGACGTCGGTGCCATGAAACTTTATCATCTGAGGAAACTATGGGCGGAGTTTCGGAGCCAGTGGCTTTCTCATGCTCTTGGACGTAATACAATCCGTCGATCTTCTCAGCAACGAGCTTTAGGTTTCCCACAGAATCCGTCACGGAGGCATTGTTTCTGTAAAACATCACTTTGAATCCCTGTTCCGTAGTTTTACCTACTAAAAGGAGATTTGTTTGCAGGTCAGGAACATATAAAGTGTTCTGCAGTGAGACGTCTTTCACCGCTCCAAACACATTGGCCTTGAACTTGGCAGTGCTTTTGGCCATGCTTTCCGTGGAGTCACTGTTGGTGAGATTTAGCCTCCTACGTTTTGTGAAGTCTGTAGGGGCAAAAGATCCGACATTGTTGTACAAATTCATGTTGCTCTGCTGTCCAAACACCCCAATCTTTAGAATTGATCTATAAAGCTTCTCCGACACATAGCGAAACTTGTTCCAAGGACTTTTATTTGGGTTTTTGCGACAATTAGTCTTTTCACGCCCGAACAAGTTGCAAATAGAGCATTTGATTTTGTTCTTGTTTTTAATTCCCTTCTTGCTCTGAAATTTTTTGGAGTTCTGCTGTGTACTCTTCTAAGACGATTTCGCGAGCTTTGCTGTTGATTCGGAACTTCTCTTGTGACGGTGAGCATCAAATTTCTCGATGATCTTCACACGTAAGGCATCTGGATCCGGCAAATTGTCGCGTGACTCGATTGCCACACGGAAATTTTCAAAGTTCGGCGGCAATCTGTATAATAACGCTATTGCTAGAACGTCATTATTTATGTCGACATCCATGTCCTTCAGCTTATCGACGGTGTGGGAAAACAAACCGACGTGCTTTAAATGTCAGAGTTTTCTTCCATTCGGTGAAGCATTAATTTCTTCAAAAGCGTCGTTTTTCGTACTGGCCCTTTTGGCTGGTAAATAGACTCTAGCTTTAACCACATAGTACGCGAGGTTAGATATTCTTTAATTTGCTTGAGTTCAGAAAAACTTACTACGAGGATGATGTTGGAACGAGCTTTGCTATAGTCCTTTGATCAAACGGTGATAGCGGCAGCATTCTCGTTGCCTGCGATCGGCTCGGGCTTTGTGTACGTACCGCTTACGAATTTCTATTTGTCATTTTTAATCAGGAGCGCCTTTATATGAATCTTCCAGGTGTCGTAGTTATCTTAGTTGAGAGATTCGAAGCGTGTGACGTTGGAAGCCTGCAACGCGTCGATTAATTTAGTTTACTTCTTGAAGTCAGTACGGGCAAGCACAGAGAATAACGTGGCGTCCAAAAACGGCGATTCGGAATTTACTCGTGTCTATGTGTGACCATACCCAAGCAGAACAGGGAGTCATCAAGACGTCAAAATGATGTCAAAGTGACTGCATGATCATTAAAAGTCACTTTTCAATCAATTACAATTTATTTTGATGTCATTTTGACACAATTGTGAATCACTTTGATGTCATTTTGACTTGTTCTTCTACTTGGGTAATCTGTTGTAGCGGCGTGGTTGAGGAAGAGAATCGTTTGGTCAACCAAACTTAATAGGATGACAGTTTTTATTGGTACATTTACAATGTTAAACGAGAGAAATAGTAAACCAGTTTTTAAAAGCGGGGCGCGCCAAACAATTGAGATTTGCGAGGTGAACACGCATGGGAATAAACGCAAGTGTGACGTGTAGGTACGAGACACCGACGAAGTCATCCACTTAGAACGGAAATACAAAGGCGCTCGTGGCGCGAAAAGATAAAAAAGAAATTATGTTGAATTATTTTCTCCGATATAAATAACATCAATTTTTTTAAATAGAAAAGGTAGATGTTACGAAAATATGTAGAAAAAAAAGTACTAATGCAAGAAAGTCTGAAAATGTAATAGAAACGGAAAGGTAAAGAAAATTACTGTTCATTAAGTTCGAAAAATAATTTATGGAAATCAAAAAGTCCATTTATTACCAAGATACGTAAAAGAAACATTTTTACTACAAATTAGTCATTTAAACAAAATCCTACATTCATAAAATAAACGTATACAAACACATATTACGCGCAAGAAACTTTACATAACCAAAATAAATTTAAGCCAGCATCCAAGTTAGTAAACGGCTTGAATTCGCAAAAGAATAATATTATACAAAGAAT
The DNA here is from genome assembly GCF_016802725.1 of Solenopsis invicta. Lineage (NCBI taxonomy): Eukaryota > Metazoa > Arthropoda > Insecta > Hymenoptera > Formicidae > Solenopsis > Solenopsis invicta. The sequence continues at coordinate 25,415,407 of NC_052665.1, forward strand.
TACTTTAATATTGGAAAGAGTACTTGGAAAGATGAATTAATTATTGAGATAAAGTCAAATAACGCGAAGATATGTGAAGGCAGAAAATAATGTTTTTAAACAAAATTAATAACACTTTCAGTTAAACATGGCTATGAATTTTTTATGATATATTGCTTCGATGATAATGAGCAAGTCGGAAATTTTATTGAAAGAAAACTGATAGGAAAAAATATATAATTTGTTTAAAAAGAATCTGTTTTATTCAAAGTTTGAAGTAAATAGACTACATATTTCAATCAAATAATGATTCTAAACGTTGAGAGTTGCAAAACAATTTTTAGAACAAAATTATGTGTCTTAGCCATCACAATGTCCGGATATTAATTCTATAAGAACACTTATGGAAGGGATTAGGTCAACAAATCCGTAAAATCAGTTATATAGTAGATTTCCCTAACAGTACGAGATATCGTATGAATATTCTAGAATATTTTAGATATCGAACATTTGTACAATATCGTAATATTATGCGTTTATTTCTAAAATATTTCACTATTTGTTTGATATCGTGTGCTGTTAGAGTTATATAATTTTATTAAAAAAAAATTGGCATAAACATTTTTATCAAAAAATTTGTAATATGATTAATACTTGTTAACCCTTAAACACGTAAGTGGGTTTGAGAGACCCATATAAAGTTTTGAACGCTTGCTATGTGAAAACGGAATGAGATAGGAGGTTTGGACCAAAACGTAAAAAAAGTTTAAAATCTTCTCCTTCGAGTGATATAGTTGGTCAACTAGAATTCGAACGACACGGCAGCGAAGTTTTGTTTGGGTCAATGCGACCTATATAGTGTGTCAATGAAACTTTTTAGTAAGTAATCTTATGTAAAGAACTGGACAAAATACGTTCAAACAGGTTTGTTCGCGTATGCTACTCGCATATACTCTGTTCAAAGTTGGAATACTATAAAATGCTGTAGAAAAAGGAGTTTCCGAAATATATCATGAAACACATCAATTTTTAATTTTAGACACGATTTAATCAAAAATACCTCATATTCGCCTTGTTACATAAGTACATTTTTTAATAGAAATGACAATGATATAATTTTTTTTGAAAGTATGAATTTTTAGCTTTAAAACGCCGTATTGTAAAGTCTTTAAAAGTTTTTTGTTGCAAAGATATGATTTTTTTTTTTTAAGTGGATTTTTAGATGCCCAAAAATACCTCATATTCTCCATGTCACATAATTATACTTTTTAAAAGGAATAATTTTGTCAAATTTTATTTTGAAAGTGTGACTTTTTAGCTTTAAAACGCCATATTTAAAATCCTTAAAAGTTTTTTGTTGCGAAGATATGATTTTTTGAAGGAAAAGTGAATTTTTGACCAATTTCTTATTTTTGCTTAATGGTTTTTTCTCTATAACTTTACAATACATTATTTTTCAGCAATGTCGATTGTGCAGTCACACTCCTGAGATTCTGAAATTTCATTAAAAAAAAATTGTAGAAAAATATTGATTGTAATCAAAGTTATAGATTCTCAAAGTTAGAAAAGTTTCTCAAACCCGAAAATGTGTTTCCGTATTTTACAGAATCGGTGTGATTAAGGGTTAAAAATCTATACACACACACAATATATGTATACAGGGTATCTCAGACCGTTCTATGAAATTTGTCACATGAGGTACAAGGAATCGAGACAAATCAAAAAGTTTAATACTGTTTTGCGATATTTGCAATAATTTTCGAGTAATAAAATATTAAAGTCAGCCGAATAAAAGCGCGCGGAGAGACAAGCGAGCCTGAGCCATAGAACCACCTACCGCAGACTGTAGGCTATGGTAAATGGCGCGAGGCCAGGGAAAGGATAGCTTGACACCGCATCGTTTCCTCATGCCCCCGCATTGCGATGAGGCTCGTGTCAACGCTATCCACTCGTGATCACGATTATTAAGTATTTTGTTCTTTGTGTTATATCCAGCACAACCACGTTAATAACGCGCATAGCAACAGGAAATTAAGATTCCTATTGCTATGCATACGCGCAGCAGATTCAAATAACGCGAAAGAATTGAAAGACACTGATGGTCTGTCGAGCTTCCAGCCCGAAATACCATCGCGCCACGTCAGTCACTGCTGAGTTGCTTTCCGATATTCGGATTTTGGCTAAGCGTGGGAGTTGCATGCTGCAGGAACACGATTGGCCGAACCAAACGACAGATTTCTGCATAAATATCGCGACAAAATCGGAAAGTGACGGGAGAGTCTAATGAACAGCTGTTCGATGTGTTACTCATCGTGCGTGACTTACACGTCGAGCTTGTAACACAATTCGAAGATAAGAGCCGACCTATATATATCGGGTCCTCCAGGAAGAAAGTGTACGAGTGATACGCCTCGACACTGAGCAAGTGTAACCGGGAACATTAGAAGAAATACATTTACATTAACGTTGGAACAGCAAGTGTTTTATCTTCAACCATCAAGTGGCCCTTCACAAGAGTCCTAAGGTGCTGTAAAAGATCCCGAAATACCTGGATCACCACCGGGCACAACATTTGTAATATTTATAGCATTTTTTATAGCAAAAAACGAAAAGTTAAATAATGTAACTTTGCAAATGTAGCATCACACCTCTCTCTCTAAAGTACAAGAACACAGTAAATATTATCCTTTTAAACAACAGTTCTAACTAATACTATTCAAATCTCACCATTATGTGTAATTTTAAGAAAAAAATTTTTACTATTTTTATTTTTTTTATATTAAATACTGTAAGATACTCGGATAAATAGCATTATGCTGATTATAATTTATCACAGTTCTAACGATAGTTTTTATTAGAAATATTTATGTAATAATGTAGCACATTGTTACTGTAAATGTAAGTAATGTCATTAGATGTAATCTAATATATTATTATAAAAAAAATATAGTCTAACATTAAAAAATATGTTGCTGCTGTAATTGTGTTAAAAATTGATGATTGTAGAGCGAAATAATTATTTATAAATAATTTTTTATTGCAGTTCTAATAGGATATTTAGCTTTACAATCATCAATTATCTTATTTTTCTTATAATAATATATTAAATTACATTTAATGATATTACTTACATTTACAGTAACAATGTGCTACATTATTATGTAAATATTTCTAATGAAAACTGTCGCTAGAATTAGGATAAATTATAATTAGCATACTATTTATCTGAGTGTCTTACCGTGTTTAATATGAAAAGTGTAAAGAAATAGTAATAATTTAAGTTTTTTTTAAATTACATATAATGGTGAGATTTAAATAGTATTAATTAAAATTGTTGTTTAAAGAGATAATATTTACTGTGTTCTTGTACTTTAAAGGGACATGTGTGATGTTACATTTGCGAAGTTACTTTATTTAATTTTTGGTTTTTTGCTATAAAAAAATGCTATATATATTACAAAGAACAAAATACTTAATCGTGATCGCGAGTGTATAGCGTTGATACGAGTCTTGGCGCGATGCGAGGGCATGAGGAAACGGTGCGATGTCAAGCCATTCTTCCCCTCGCCGCACGTCATTTACCGTCGGGCCGCGGTGGGCGATTCTACGGCTCAAGCGAGCAACCGCTTGTTTTTCCGTGCGTTTTTATTCGGCTGACTTTAATATTTTATTACTTGAAAATTATTGCAAATATCGCAAAATAGTATTAGACTTTTTGGTTTGTCTCGATTCTTTCTACCTCATGTGACAAGTTTCATAGAACGGTTCTGGACACTCTGTGTGTGCGTGTGCGTGTGCGTGCGCGTGCGCGTGTGTATGTGTATGTATGTATAGGATGTCCTGTAACGCTTCATAAATATTTTAGGGAGCGAAAGAGGATGAAATTTTGAACTAAAAGTTTCTCTGCCAATTTTAGCTCAGAACATTATTTATCGAGTTATTAACGCTGATCAATCAGATCGCGCTCAATCGGAGCGCTTAGAAGCGTAGCGTGCCATGGGACTCCTCGCGTTTACTGTAAACATTCTTTTGATTAAAATTTTATTTTAATTTTTTATATTAATCAATCAACCAATCAACAAATGGGTAGATAAATAATTAAATAAATAGGTAAATGAGTAAGAATAAATTACAATTTTGGAAATTTATCCAATTTCTCATTGTTCTTTATTCTTATTTATTATTTATTTATTTATTAGTTTAATTCAATTATTTAATCCATTTGCTCAGTCAGTTACTTAATTTCCATGGCTAAGCTCGTAGCTATGGTGAAAAATAACTACGACATGTTTGTTATGGGAAGAAGATTATTGGACAAAAACATTATCAAAATTGTATAATAAATAAATTGTTAAATATTTTCTTCAAAAAATGTTTTGACATGTATCACGCATGATTATTTATTGTCGTTGAAACCGAAGAAATGTGTTTCTACAATTTGTTTCCAAATTATGTCATTGCTGTATTCTTTGTGTTAATTTTTTACATAATATTTGTATTACCTTTTAACATATGTATTTATCTTGAATTCAATTAACAGAAAAATTTGGGTGAACTGTTTGATATATAATAAAATATGTATGTTAATTTTAACAGAAAGTTTACTGTGTAACGAAAAGATGAAAGTAACAATTGAGAATTTAATTAATTACGTATTTATAAATTTCAACTTTGATTTAAAATAATAACGTGAAAAATAAAGAGGAGGACTTTAGGGATAAATTGAAGGAATGGGATGTGATGTTTTTGAGTGAGACATGGTTACAGAAGAAAGAATGGGAAAGGGTGCAAAGGTTACCGAAGGAATACGTTTGGGCGGTGCAAGAAGCGGGAAGGAAGAGCAAAAAAGGGAGGACAATGGGGGAGGGAATGATCATAAGGATAAGGGATAGGATAGAAAGAGAAAAAGAGAATAGGGAACAGAGAGAGGTGGGGTTACAGGTTAGTAAAGTCAACTTAGGGGGAAAATGGTGGAAACTAGTGGGTGTATATGTAAATGGGAATCTAGAGGACAAAACGAGACAATTAAGAGAGTGGACGAAGGAAAGAGAGGAGAGGGTAAGAATATTAATAGGGGGGGGGGGATTTTAATGCGAGAACGGGTAGAGAGGGGAGAGGTATAGGAGAAGAGAAAGAGGGAGGGGTAGAGGATAGAGAGAGAAACTTAAAAGATGGAAAGATGAATGGAGAGGGAAAGAAATTGTGGGTTTCTTAAAGGAATTAGAATGGTCAATTCTGAACAGATGCATAAAGGGAGAAGAGGAGGGAGAATGGATGTATACTGGAAGGAAGGGGGGGGACTGTAATTGATTACGTAATCGGGAATAAGGATACGAGAGGGAAAGTGGTAAAGATGAAGGTGGAGGACTGGGTGGATTTTGACCATCAGCCATTAATTGTGTATGTGAAGGGGGAAGGAAAGGATTGGGAAAAGGAAAGGAAGAGAAAGAAAAGGGGTGTGGACGGAAGGGGGAAGGAAGAAATTTGAGGAATACGTAGGCAAGAGGGATAGTGTTTTGGAGGGGGTTGAAGAAGATTGGAGGAAATTGAAAAAGAGAGCGGAAGGAGCATTGGAAAGAGTAGAGAGAGAAGAGAAAAAGGTGCGGAAAGGGTTGTGGGATATGGAATGTAGGAGTATGAAAAGAGAAGTAAGGGAGGAGTTTAAAAAGTGGAAGAAAAGAGGAGGGAAGGGGGAGAAATATAAAGAGATGAGGAAAAAATACAGAGAGTATTGTAAGGAAAGGAAAAGAAGGGAAAGAGAAAGATGGGAGAGGGAATTGGAAGGTGTAAGAACGGAAGGCGATGTATGGAGGGTAGTGAACAGGAGGAGGAGAAAGAGAAAGAGAGTTAGGGAAGGGATCGAAATGAGGGAATGGGAGGGACACTTTAGAAAAGTGTTGGTGGGAGTGGAGTGGAGGGTGAGAGGGAAGGTGAGGGGAAAAGAAGGAGTGGAAGAAGATGATCAGTAGGGAAGAAATAGCAAGGGCGGTAAGAAAACTGAAGGAGGGAAAAGCGGCGGGAGGAGATGGTATTGTAAATGATGTATGGAAATATGGGGGAAAAGAAATAAAGGAATGGCTGTGGGAAATATGTAACAAAGTGTAGAAAGGAGAGGGGTGGCCGGAGGAGTGGTTGGAGGGGGTGGTAGTGGAAAAAGGGGAGGGCGAGAGGGTTGAAGAATATAGAGAGATCACGTTAACGCAAACGGCATACAAGGTGTACGCAACGGTACTTGCGGAGAGATTGAGGGAAGAGGTGGAGAGGTAGGAGATACTCCCACCGAGTCAAACGGGATTTAGAAGAGGGGTAGGCACGATTGATCAACTCTACGTACTGAATTATCTGATAAACAAGAGAGTGGCGGTGAGAAAGGGCAAGATGGTGGTGCTATTTGTAGATTTAAAAGCTGCGTTTTACTCGGTGGATAGGGAAATCCTCATACAGATGATGAGGGAAAGGGGAGCTAGAGAAAGCTTGGTTGTGAGGTGCGAGGAGGTACTGGAGGAGACCATAAGTAGAGTGAGGGTGGGGGATAAGGTAGGGGAAAACTTCTGGACGGGGAGAGCGGTAAGACAGGGGTGCCCTCAGATAGCCCATGCTTATTTACGCTGTTGCTGGCGGATTTAGATGAGGAGTTAGAGAGGGAGAGTTGGGGGGGGGGTGAGGGTAAAGAGAAGGAAAATATATTTGTTGGCGTATGCAGATGATGTGACAGTGGTTGTAGAGGAGGAGACAGCGATGAAAGGGATGATTAAGGCACTGGAAAGTTATATGGAGCGGAAGAGATTAGAGGTCAATGTGGAGAAGACGAAGGTAATGAGGTGTAGAAGGGGGAGGGGGGGAGAGACAGAAAAAGATTATGTGGAAAGGAAGAGAGATAGAAGAGGTGAGAAAATACAAATATCTAGGGTATGTAATGATGGCAAATGGGACTCAGAGAGAACATATAAAGGAGACAGTTAACAAGGGAGCGGTGGTAATGAGAGAAGTGTGGGGGATAGAAAAGAGGAAGTTTGAAAAGGATTGGTCGAGAAGGATATGGTTGTTTGATAGATTAGTTTGGACGGTATGGAGTGGAGATATGGGGCTGAAAAGAAAGAGAGAAGGTAGAGAGGATATAGGGCAGGTTTTTGAAGTGGATTTTGGAGGTTGGGAGGTACACGCCAGGGTACATGGTGAGGGAGGAAATGCAGAGGGAAAAGTTAAGGGGGAGAGCAGAGTTGAGAGCATGGAGTTATGGCAAGAAACTGGGAGAGGAAGGGGGAGGAGAGCTGGCGAGGTTGTGTTTGGAGGAAATGAGAGACAGGGGGAAGGTAGGAAAAGTGATGGGTAAATGGGAAGAGGAAAGGAGAGATTTTTATGAGAAGAGCTGGAGCTTAATTGAGATAGAAAAGATGAGAGTTGAGGGGGGAAGAGGTAGTGGCAAGAGAGAGTAAGTGGCAGGAGGAGGAAAGATGGGAGAAAATTAGGGGCTCTAATTTTAACATATGGTATGGTAGGGTGAAAATTAAGGGGTTGCCAGAGTACTTGAAGAAGGGATGGAAGGAGCAAGGATGGCAGAGAGTGGCGAAGTACAGGCTGGGAAACGGGATGATGGAGAGTAGATATTGAGAAGGAGATGAGGAAAAAAAGTGTAGCATATGTGGAAGGGGAATGGAAATTTAGGAGCACGTATGGGAGGAATACACGAATTGAGGGGTTGAAAAGGGATGGCAGGAGATGGTGAATGAGGTCTTGGGAGAGGACGGGGAGGAAAAGATTTGGATGAGGAGATTAGAGGAGATGAGGAAGGGAGGAGGGAGGTTGGGTATGAATGAGAGTGTGGAAGGAAGAGAGGAAAATGCGGCGAAAAATGCGGAGATCCAGAGAATGAGTGTGGAGGTATAGATGGATGAGTGATCTTTCTCTCTCTCTCTCTCTCTCTCTCTCTCTTGTGCGTTGTAAAGAATGTGAGCAATAAAATGTTGAAACTATGTAAGCGGAGCGGAAGTCCGCAGTGTACCCTGCAAGGAATAAAGTACCTTATATATATATTGTAACGGTACGCGATTTCCCCTAGTGTGAACGGTGCGGTGCGGGAAGTTTGGGATCGGTCCGGATAAGGCTCGTCGGTTGGTCAGGTGTTCGAATTGATCATATCCAGTGATGTAGTTGAAAAAATATAAATTGGTTTATTGCAAAATAAAGTAGAGTCAAAATAGTGTCGCTAACAAAGTAAACTGTCGATATCGAAATAATATTACAAACCAAGCGAGTTGCTGAGATTGCGAATAAGATCGCTAACAAAATAATTAGAGCGTAAAATAGAACAGACAGAGCGAACGAAAAAGAAAGAACGGCTCGCAGGTGCCAAAACAATAGCTGATACGCAACGGAATTATTCTGGGATAACGCGCGAACGGAGACTAAAAGTGCGTTTACGATACTTAATTGGACATGAGAACTTACTAACGAAAATTAAAATGAATTTGCGAAATACTGGTAAGTTGGTTGTTTGCCCGTACGGTCGGAGAGTCGCGGGGTGTGACAGGATTGGCTAGCGCGGTCGTGTGAGTGCGTGCACGTGGGGCACCGTGGGTGAGTACCGTCGCCGGTGCGTTTGTCCCCGCGATTTGCCTGAGCGCGCCCTGTACAAATGGGCGTTCGATTGACAGGGCGTGGATGCCCTGCCGATGACTAGGGTACAAAAATTCGGCCAAGTGTCGGTGTAGCAACGAAGGTATTTGAGGACAACGGTGATTAGTCAAGAATGCTCGGCTGGTGATAGTGACGAGAATGCTCGTCGAGGATCTCGGACGTGATTGGTCGAGAATGCTCGGCCGGTGATAATGACGAGAATGCTCGTCGAGGATATCGGAGTCAACTGGTCGAGTATACTCGGCCGAGGATAGCGACGGGAATGTCGAGGAGCAGGAGAGCGACGAGAATGCTCATTTTCAGGGAGCGATCGAGAATGCTCGGTCACTGGACAGGTCGGGTAGTCGGACGGATCTGCATTGTGCGTTCCCACTGCCGGCTTACATATCTGAACGCGCGGCTGGGCAAGCCAATCCGCGCGCTCGGTCGGCCAAGCCGGAGTGGGAGCGTTGTGGAACGCCACGGTCGGCGCGCGTGTCGCCGCGTGGTCGCACGGCGAAGTTCAGTCGTGCGCGCACGTGGTTTCTCGCTCGGTGTTCGTCGTTCGGTGGACGGAACGGAGGCGCGTGGACGGTGGAGGGGCGTATTGTTATAATATAATAACGTGATTGTGAGGAAAAAAGATAGAATTGTACGTTATTAACGTGATTGAATTGAAAAAAATAGAATTGTACGTTACATATCAATATTAGGATGCTAACAAGAAATAATCAAAATAAATTATTTACAAGCAATTTGTTAAATAGTTTCTCTTCAAACAAATTAAACAGTTTCTTAAAAAAACTGATTTTACATAAAAACAGTTTCATCGGTTGTCAAAACATTTTTTGTAGAAGATGTTTAACAATTTATTTATATAATTTATTTTGATAATGTTTTTGTCTAATAATCTTTTATATCTATGACAAACATTTCGTAGTTAATTTTTTCTCATTGCTACAAAGTAAGTCATGGAAATTAACTAAATGTTCAAATGGATTAAATAATTAAATTAAACAAAATTAGAGAATAAAACGTAGAAAATGCGAGTCAAACGCGGTAATTGGTGCGACAATGATAACATACAATATATTTCAGATTTAGTACATAGATATGTATACATTAATAAATCGGACGCGTTTCGACTTCTCTTAAAGTCATTTTCAACGATGCAATTATATTAGACGTGGTGGTCGCGTTGAACAAAATGACGTTTTAGAGAAAAAAAAACAGTTTTTCTTAATTATTTTAGAAAATATTTATTTTACAAAAAAATGTGTCAATCAAAGAATGAAGCTCATGATAAGCTTTATAGAAAAAGTTTAATTATATACATATTTTACCTAACTTCAATACTGTAATTGTTACAGTAGAAAAACTGTTTTAAAATAATTTTTTTTTAATTAGAAAATAAATACAAGGTTCAAAGCTCCTAAAAAATAATAATTCAAATGAGACAAGAAGAGCTTCAGGGCCGTGCAGGGTGTTGTGCGCCAATACAAATAAATACAAATGTAAATAGAGTAAATGTTTTGATTGTTTAATAACTAGTCATCTTCAGTACAATAAATTTATAAAATCAAAACAATTAAATAGCAAATTATATCATAAACTTAACGCAACATAAATCAATAAATTCAGATTTATCTTACCGGATATATCTGCGATATCAGCTTACGCAAACGTATCACATTGAAACGGCTTAACAAAAAGTGTTGAAAAGCGTCGTATTTTGAGATGTATTCTTGAGGAACGAGCGAAGGGACATCGCTTTTGGAAAATGAGTTTAAGTAAGCCCCCAAAAAGGAGAAAAAAAGACAACAATGTTCAATGTCAGAAAATTGAATAAATAAATAAATTAAATAAATAAAAATTAAATCCAGTTGCGAAAAGATATTTCACGATCTCTTGTATCAAATCGATATCAGATAAATTTTTGTCTTTTCCTAATAAGTATGAATGTAACGTAGCGTTTACAATCCCCTTCAAACTTAATAAATTTATAACCGCGGGAAAAGACTACATTGATCGATTATCGTGCAATGATGTAGTCTACAAAATTAATTGTAGAGATTGTGGGTCGTCTTATGTGGGACAGACAAAACGTCAACTTAAGCCAAGAGTCACGGAACATAAATTGAATATCAAAAAATTCAGTTTTCCTTCCGTTATTACGAAACGTCGCATCGAGAACAATCATGATTTTGATTGGGATAATGTAGAAATTTTAGATAAAGAACCATCCTTTAAAAAAAGATCGATATCTGAAATGTTACACATAAAGAGACAACAAAAAGGACTCAACAAACAAAGTAATACCGAACTGCTTTCTGACGCGTATTTTTCTATTCTCAATCGTATTTTCCCTCTTTAACGTTTGATCCTTTCCTCTTCCCCTGCATTTTTCTATTCATATTGTTTTGTTCTACAATTCTCTCACTTTATTTGTTTCACAAAACTCTGTTGTGTCATGTACATTTGTACCAGCATCTTTTAGGATATAGTTTTTGGGACTCATAGGTATGATCTATATTATTCTTATCATGTTACTTATTTCATTTTACAATTTTTTTATTTGACTTGTACAGTTCTTTATAATTTTTTTTTATATTTTGATTTTATGTTAGTTTTTTTTTACAATTTTATTATCTTGACTTGTACAGCTCTTTATCTATTATATTTATTATTATTTTTATCTGTATTTATTTATTTATTTAATTTTTATTTATTTAATTAATTAATTAATTTAAATAATTTATTTATTTAATTTTCTGAAAATGAATATTATTGTCTTTTTTTTCTCCTTTTTTTGTACGGACTTATTTAGGCTCATGTTCCGAAAACGATGTCCCTTCACTTGTTCCTTGAAGACACGTCTCGAAATAAGACGTTTTTCGACACTTTTTGTTAAGCTGTTTCAGTGTGGTACGTTTGCATAAACTGATATCGCAGATACATCCGCTAAGATCTTTATTTATTGATTTATGTTGCGTTAAGTTTATGATATGATTTGCTATTTAATTGTTTTGATTTTATAGATTCATTTTACTAAAGATAACTAGTTATTAAACGATCGAAACGTTTACTCTATTTACATTTGTATTTATTTGTATTGGCGCACAACACCCTACACGGCTTTAAAGCTCTTCTTATCTTATTTGAATTTTTTTTTATTTTCAGTAGTTTTGCGTTAAATGTGGATGCTTGAGCGGGGGAGGGGCGAAGCCCCTCCCAGCACTCCCTTCCCATATTTTTTTAACCTAACCTAATCCTATTTTAGTTGTAATTTGGCCAAGGATATCTAATTAACCATGTTGCAATATTAGATTTGAAATTATAGCCCATCCTTTTCCGCACCCACCACGTCATTAGTGGACCGACTGAGACGGGGTGGGTTAGGTTAGAAAAAATACGGGGAGGGGGAAGGGCGGAGCCCCACGCGTTCTCTGTATGACATGTAAAAATTTAAATTTGTCATAGTTTTTTTTAACTCTTAAACACATAAGTGGGTCTGAGAGATCCCATATGAAAGTTTTGAACACTTGCTGTGTGAAGACGGAATGAGATAGGAGGTTCGGATCAAGACGTAAAAAAAGTTTGAAACTTCTTTCCATTGATATGGTTGATCAACTTTTTTGGTCAACTAGACTTTGAACGGCGCGGCAACAAAGTTTTGTTAGGGTCAATGCGACCCATATAGTGTGAAAGTGAAATTTTTTTTGTAAGTATTTTACATAAAAAAGCTGGACAAAGTACGTGCAAACAGGTCGATTTGCGGATATTACTTGCATATACTCTGTCTGGAATAGGAATACTATAGAATGCTCTAGAAAAGGGAGTTTTTCTGATATATATCATGAAACACATCAATTTTCAATTTTAGACACGATTTAATCAAAAATACCTTTTTTTTTGGTACGATGAGGGAAATGCTCATAGCACACCAGGTTGGCTAAACCATGGTAGTGTTGGACTCGAGTCAGGATGGTGCTAACCCGGCCACGTAATTTTAGCGACCAGGCTCGCCCTAACCCGCCTACCAACTAAAAACCTCACCGAGCCACCTCGCCCCAGATAAGGAAGGCCCCGGCCGACAATACGCCATTCCATCGGTAGCCTTCCCCCGGGGTCGGAGCGTGAGCCCCCCGACGCGCCAGTTCGTCAGGTTGGGAGAGGACGTGCCAGGGTGGCAGTCGAGATACGTTAGCTGCCGCCTTGTCCACCCCGGGGTAGTACCGTGAAAAACACCGCACGCCCCCTCGCGCTCCTTTAGGGCAGGAGGCGAGCGCCGAACTTACCCGTTCCGCGCCAACCCCCTACCCAAGGTCCAGTGGTCCCAAGAACCGACCGGGCCTACCTCCTATCCTCGTGTGGCCGGCTCACCGGATGAGCGGAGACCCCTACTCATCGGGTAGCCCAACAGCCAGAGTCCTCGTCTCCCCGAGCGCAGGGGGAAACGAGGCCCAGGATCCCGGAATGCCCCCCCACCCCAGGGGAGTCACTCCGCGGCCCTATCTCCTCCGAGGATAGGCGACCCCGGGGGAGAAGGCGTCAACGCCTTCTCCGCCCGGGGTCTCAACGCTTTCTTGAGAGGGGTGCTCGAGTCGCGTCCCACTCGTTTCTCCCGTTGCGGGAGAGGGAGGGGCTCGAGCACCACCTTCGCCTGGGGGAGGTGCGCGGTACTCGAACTGTCGAGTGCCTCGCACCTCTTTTTGGTCGGCGGACTCGTCCGGAGCCCAGAGGCTCCGGACGACTCCGACGATATCTTTATTACCCCCGTGATGAAGGCCTCACCGACAGAGGCCTCCGCCACGGGAGGGGTCTCCTCCATGTCTATATCGGCCATCTCCGACACACCACCATCCACGGCCTGAGCGCCGGACGGGGCGGGAGGCGGAGGGGTCAGCGGCCGATCATCTTCTGAGTCTCCACCCTCCTCCCGCTGCGGAGGAGGGGGAGCTCTCTTCCCCGGTCGAGCAGCCGGGGGAACCCGGGCGCACTTCTCACCGCCGGGGCGGTGATAATAAAAACTACCTCATACCCTTTTTTTTTTAACGGGGGGAAAATGCTCATGGCACCCCGGGTTGGCTAGACCACGGGAGTGTGGGACTCGGGACGCGGTACCCCTCGCCGGCACAGACCGCTTACGTGGCAGAAAGTTGGCGAGTCCCGGCCCGCCTACCCACTAAAAACCCACCGAGCCCATCTCACCCCATTGCGTGGAGGGACCGGGATTGCAAAGGCATACACCAACATCCCTCTACCGGGGGTCGGAGCATGGAGCTCCCCGACGCGCTAGTTCGTCGAGTTGGGAGTCGGGCTTTGCTGGCCCAGCCGAGATGCGTCGGCCGGTAGGGCCTAGCCCGACCCCGGGGGTGCGGAGCGAAGCATCATGCACCCCCGCGCTCATTTAGGGCCATGGGGACGCTCCCGACATATCGCCGGTGCGAGCCCCACGCCCAGGGACGAGCGGTCGCCGCCGCCCGCCCCACCTCCTCCCGTCCACGGCGCTCACGTGGCCGGGCCGGGCGCCAGGGGAGAGAATATCTCGCCCGGCACCGGGCCCCATCAGCGTGGGCCCCGTCCCGTTGCATCCCCCGAGCGCTAGGGGCAGTTAGGGGCGGACACCCGAGGAGCGGCACTCAACGCCGCTTCCCCTTGCCGTGGACGGGCGGCCCCGGGGAGGGCGCACTAGGCGCGCCTCCCTTGGGCCTCTCCTCCCTTGCGGCCTTACTCCCCTTCCGCTCCCTCTGCGGGAGGGGAGGGGTGAGAGAATCACCCAAATACCTCATACCCGCCTTGTTACATAAGTACATTTTTTAATAAAAATGACAATGATATAATTTTTTTTTAAAGTATGAATCTTTAAAAGGTCATATTGTAAAATCCTTAAAAGTTTTTTGTTGCAAAGATATAATTTTCTTTTTAAAGTGAATTTTTAGATGCTCAAAAACCTTATATTCTCCTTGTTACATAAGTATATTTTTTAAAAGGAATGGCTTTGTAAAATTTTATTTTGAAAGTGTGACTTTTTAGCTTTAAGTGGTTATAACACCTTTGCGTAAGAAATTTTTCCTTTTTTTCATTAATTTTTTTCACATCTAAGGAATAGTGTAATCAAAAAACGGGATTGAGGGTTGATTTTATTAGTCTTTAGTTATGAAATATATTTTTTTAATTAGAAAATACTTTAAAAAATGTCCTGTAGATGGCGCCAAAGATGACCCTTTGCGCTATGTCGGTCTAATCGATGTGCAGGATTCCGGCTGACTGGTATGACATAGGATAAAAATTCAAAACACCTCACATTCTCTGATAAATTTGCCTTAGAAGTACGTAGAATTTTTCAAAAATATTAATTTTTGTGGAATTTACACCAATTTGAAGAAAAGTATACAAATATTCATTGAAAAATTGTTATAAAATTGGTTCCCAAAAAAAACTAATAGTCCTATTAAAAAACGGCTACGTACTTCCATAAAACATTTAATTTGGCATAGAATTAACTTTGTTTGAAGTCAATCCGATGTAAATTGTAGGAGCTACGCTGCACACCAATTTGAAAAATGGTGTTTTACAGAAATCGCGTTTAAAGTTTTGCAACGAGAAAACATGTAATTATTAGGAGCTCACCGTTAATCTGCAATGCCTGCCCCATACAGTTGACCTTCTATATTCATGTACTCGTCATTTGCGGCCTTCCGAGCTGATGTCTGCTGCCTACGAATTTCTTGAGCTTCCTCGGTCATGGCGCGCTCAGCTGCGCGGATCCGGCGTTCGTCTGTTTCAACGCAGAAATTGTAGCAAGTACTTCCAATTATTAAATCTAATACTTGCATAATTTCTATTATGCTGTGCAAACCATCGTTAAAATTGCAAACAGCAATTTTTGCGGCAATATCAACGATTGGTTTGCTGCTATGAACAGTTTTTGGTGCTATTGCCCACAGCACAGAATTAAAGCTTTTGTTGCTGTTTTGGGTAAACCCGCCAACACAGCGGGACAGCAATTTGTCTCAACTCAGTTCTTCGTAAATTGGCTGAATAGCATTTAAAACTTCACTATTCAAAGCTGGTTTGTGTTGGTACTCATGTAATTTGTTGTGCGCTTTTGCCTACTGCCAAGAGCACCAAGAGTTTTTTCCGACTGGGCAACGATCGTGCTGCAGTTCGCTGTCCGTGGAAATCTTGTGAAATAAAGTTGCCCATATTTCTTGTCTCATATCTTCTATGGAATTAGGATTTCTGCGAATAGCTAGACCATAGTATATTGTCAACTCGTCCATCAGTTTGCCTATCAATTTGCCTCTGCCTCCAAGACCTCTTACATTTTTTTTCAAATTTCGTAATCTCGTGCCCATACGTTTTTGAACGTGATCTATACATTCTTTTTTACAAACATTTAAATCATCATAAGGTTTCGAATCTAAAATGCCTTTGAATGTTTTGCTGTCTCCGTCACCAATGTAATGAGAATATTTTAAATTGTGCAATTCTTCGGACCGCTTTTTCTACGACTACGTCTACTTCCATCTTTCCCGACTAACCTTCGTGATTTTTTTCGCAGTTTTCTTCGTGATTTGCAGCCCATATTCGCTTGTTTCTTGCTTTTCGTTCCACAAACTGCAGGCCTTACAAAATTTAGATTTCACTGCAATGTCGACGATTTTTCCCGTGCACCACCCTATTAGTGATACGACACCGAACAAAGACGAGAATCCCCTCTTTCTCCAGGTCCCGTCACCAGAAACTGTTATCCCGTCTACCTGTCCTCTTTTCAATGACATCTCCTTTTCTTTTGCAGCTGCTCGTTTTGTTGATGTTTCACATACAGCATTAGTGGCAACACGAATGTTTGAAATTATTTTGTCATAAAAAGACTGATACACTGGTATAGGCAAACACATAAATGCACAAAATTTTTTAATCTCATTGATTCCTATACCGAGTAATCTCATTGTAAATACTAATCGGCGATTTATGTCGTAAGCGTGATTGTTTATAAGTAGGCTAGAATTAATATATTTTGGCAGGCACTTTTCACAAATAACAGCAATTTTGAAACCTAGACCGCGACAACTGGATTCTTCAAACTTGATGTTTGAGCCACACATTTTGCAAACAATTAATTGCGAAATGCTTGTAAAAACGGTAACAAAATTAATGAAACGATACCCAAAAGTATTGTCCACATGTATCTCGTAATCGTCCGCACTCGTTTTAAGTTTTTTCGCCGACGTGCTTACACTTTCAGTTTCGCCTTCTAAAGAATATTTATTTAAAGGCTGTCTTCTATTTATTGAACTTCGACTAGCAGTACTCTACTCCCTTTTTTATTTGCATATATTCTTTTTTTTGGCATTATTACAACAATGTTACGACGTTTCAATTTAATTCGAAAAGCCGAAGCTGGTGGTACAACGGACACTGTTCGGAGTAAACACACAATTTCGGCATGAAATAAAGTATCATATGACAGGAATATACTGTTTTCTGTTGAAATGGTCACAAACGACATCTACAGTACTATACTAAACTATCAGCAACCTTCCACTACTCGAGAGTTGAAATAGGAAGGTAGAATACTCAGAGAGCGCTCCGAGGCCCTCTCCACGCGCTATGGCGCCATGTACAAAAATAGCTATTTCGTACATGAAAGAGTTCCAGACCAACTTTAGGGGAATAAAATTATATTCTAGACATTCCAAAGTATCATTTAAGCAAAAAAAATCTGAATTTTTTTGACCCTCAAAGGTGTTATAACTCCTTAAAACACCGTATTTGAAAGTCCTTAAAAGTTTTTTGTTACGAAAATATGATTTTTTGAAAGAAAAGTAAATTTTTGACCATTTTTTCATTTTTGCTTTATGGTTTTTTCTTTATAACTTCACAATAAATTATTTTTTGGCAATGCCAATTGTGCAGTCACACTCCTGAAATTTTAAACTTTTATTAAAAAAAAAAATTGTTGAAAAATATTGATTATAATCAAAGTTATAGCTTCTCAAAGTTGGAAACGTCTCTCAGACCCAAAAATGTGTTTCTGTATTTTACAGGATCGGTGTTTAAAGGTTAAAATGATTTTTTGATTATAACTCCTAAAGTATTGGAGTTAGGTAAAATATATATAGAACTTTATTTGTAGAGCTTATCACAAGCTTTATTGTGTGTTTAACACATTTTTTTGTAAAATAATAAATATTTTCTGAAATAATTAAAAAAACTGTTTTTTTTTCTGTAAGTATATCTCGAAATCTGTAGGAAAGCGCTAATTAATTTATAAGGAAAAGTTGGTCAGTATCTTTGCCTTTGTAACATATGTCAAGATCAACCTGATTGAAACTGGGTCTCCTATAGTGCACAATTACCAAAGGTATCAGTATTTCCTTAACATTTTATATTTTTTATTGCATTTTGTTGTAATCAATTTTGAGATTTTTTCAAAACACTATAAGAAAGTTTATTTTTGTTAAGTACTTTCCAAGTTATGACGCTTGAAAGTTACAGTACACTGTAGCTTTTAAGTCTCACAATTCGGAAAGTACTCAACGAAAATAAACTTTCTTATACAGGGTGATTCAGAATAACCCGTTGTCTTTCAAAGGACGTATTCCTGGTCGAATTTTAAGATTTTTCCTTTGCCAAAAATTTGTCAGACGCTTAGATTTTGAAATATCAGCCGATTAAGTTAGCGTATCACGAGTCGAATACAGATGGTACGCAGGGGCGGCGCACTCACCGTTACGCGTGGGTGTGTCGTGAGGTGCCTGCTGCGCTCAGCTGGTACAACACACAAGTTTTTCTCCCCTCTCACTCTCTCTCTCTCTCTTTTTCTCTGTCACATCACAATGCTAGCTTTGACTTAAAAATGTAATTAATTTTCTTCTTAATTTTAATAATTTTAATAAGAGAAGTGCAAGGAAATTCTTAATACAGTCGAAGAATCGAACAAAGAATTGCACGAAATATAGAAAAGTATTTACATCTCAAGTTTTTAGAAACAGTAGTATTTTTTTGTCACAGAGAGAGAGAGAGAGAGAGAGAGAGAGCCAGCGCGCGCGTGCTTGCATGAACAAGTTTGGACATGCATTTACTTACGTATTATTCTGTACAGCGATCAATTAGTTGTCTCCACGATGAGACAGACCAAAGTTTCGTTGATCCTTTCGTAAATTATCACTTTAGTATCATAATACACAATTCATTCACTTGATCGATAAAACTTGAGTAACTAATTAACGATCACTTCGAGTAACAATCACTGCAAATAATTATTAGTCATTCGATGTGCGAAAATATGTAGCTCGATAAAACTCGTGCTTATGCGCGATGAACACAACACGTGTTTACTCGACAACAGGAAAGAGCCGACTGATTTTATGGGTTATGTTATGATCGAATATGAATGCGTGATTGCTCGAATAGAAGTTAGAACGCGGCAATTTAAAAATAAAGTAGTGATTAATATTGTTTTTAATAATAAAATTTATTAAAAAATATTTTTTTATTTATTTTATTAAAATTATTTTTTTATATCAAGAGATTCTACACTGAAAAAAAAAGTTATTGAATTTTAATAAATTTTTGTTTGAATACTTCTAATGACATAATTTATTAAATGTAATTAAATATTTCTTTAATACAAGAATCACTAATGTAATTTAACTATCATTTTTTTACTGAATAAATATTTAATGTGTACAAACTGTACAAAGAATTTCCTGGCACTTCTCTTATTAAAATCCTTAAAATTAAGAAGAAAATTAATTACATTTTTAAGTTAAAGCTAGCATTATGATGTGACAGAGAGAGAGAGAAAAAGAGAGAGAGAGAGAGAGAGAGAGTGCGTGAGAAGGGAGAAAGATTTGTGTGTTGTATCAGCTGAGCGCACAGGCACCTCACGACACACCCGCGGGTAACGGTGAGTGCGCCGCCCCTGCGTACCATCTGTATTCGACCCGTGATACGTTAACTTAATCGGCTGATATTTTAAAATCTAAGCGTCTGACAAATTTTTGGCAAAGAAAAAATCGTCTTAGAATTCGACCAGGAATACGTCCCTTAAAAGACAACGGGTTATTCTGAATCACCCTGTATAATGTTTTAAAAAGGTCTCGAGATAAGCTACAAGAATATGCAACAAACAGTAGGCAGTCCCATTAAAAAAATTAAAGGTGTCCTTCACGTGACCTTCAAGTAACTATTCAAGGTCGAATTAATGACACTATTTTATGACCCTCTTGAAACCATACAACTTTTGTCTGAAACATGTTCTTATAAAATGCAAGAAAACGGAAATATTTGGGATGATAGATTAAAATGGGACACCCTGTATATATATCTCATAGCTAATACGTGGAGGCCGTGAGACGGCATGGTTATAAGTTATAGATTAATGTATACGGATTCGTGGTCCGGCTTACAATCGTTAATGATGTCCGCGGATCGGTCATCGCAAACGCGGGAATGGTGGTTTGCGGAATGCTCTATTGTTCAGCGGCCGCGCACCTGAGTGTGTTCCGATTTAAGTTTGGCGACGTTGCAATTTGCGAGTGCGTGCGGCGCTAAAGATTGACGATTGTTCCCGCCGGAGCGTGGATACTTTGGGGGTGTGAGGTTACGGTCATTCGAGAATATACGTCCCGAGAAATCCGGTCGTACCGAGAATCCTTGATGGAGGGTTTTACCACGAGAATGTTTGAGGTCGGAATTGATTGGCTGAGAATCCTCGGCCGATGGGAACGACAAGGTTGCTTGTCGCGCAGAATGGAGCTGATTAGTGAAGGAGGCTTTATTATGGAGGATGCTGGTCGCGGGCTGCGGAACTGATTGGCCGAGGATACTCGACCAGCAGTATTGACGGGTATATTCGTCGGACGAAGTGCAACGGAGGCAAGGATGTTTGTCCTTGAGGAGGACTTGAGAATAGTCGAGGTAGTGTCGAGGATGCTCGTCATAGGATAAGGTAGCGTTTCGATCGGTTGGTCGGAGCGGTCTAATCTCTTGCATTTCCACTACCGGCTTATATAACCGCACGCGCGGTTGGACGCACCAACCAGTGCGCGCGACCGAATTGGCCGGAGTGGAACCGTTGTCGAATGCGGCAGACGGCGCACGTGGTAGTATGTGAACGCGGTGAGCTTAGCTGGGAGCACGTACATGGCTCAGCTTACTCGCGGTGTTTGGACGGTCAAAACGGAGTGGAGGCGAGCGGTGGAGGGGCGTATCGTTACAAATTTAATGCATAGAGTTTTGGAAATGACACGACTTTTTCAATAAGATCTTCAAGGTTCTCATTACAATCACTGATATAGGCACTATCGTCAGACAACATGGACTTTTTATCATCCTCATCCTGGAACACTTCATCCACTATGTTCATGAAATCGTCATCTGCGATACAATGAACCATTTTGTTATAACCTATTGCAACCGATTCGGTAATCTTTCTATGCATCTACCAATGTCCGCATGCTGACTCATTGACTAACTGACTTATCATATATTTTATTTGCAAACTTCTAACCCGAGGATTGGTCATAATTTTTATTTAATCAACAGCAGCCGAAATATCAGCGTTTCTCTTGCATTACCTCGCGAAATTTGATCATGGTGCCACATATTAGAGAGCTCACGTATCTTAAAAACTGTTAGAGTTTTTACTCGTACGAGTAATGTAGGACTGTCATGCCGGGAAGAACTGGGATATCGAATACACTCGTGCCTTTATGTTTTATCTGCTTTAATGTAAACTGGCGGTTAGTAACAGTTGTTTTATCCGGCGACCGAAAGTATCCGGAAAACGGCGATCACAGCGCTACGATAGTGTCATGGAGGCACTTCATGGTGCGTCACTTTACATGGCGCGAAATACAAGGCTAAATAGGAGCGCAAAGTACAAACATTCCGCCGCCCTAGAAAGGAGCTAGTCTTTCAAAAGAAATCACAGTGAATACAATATGCTAAATAATATGAAAAACACTGTTGGAATATAATAGATATGATAATATGTTATATAAAAACGCCAAATAATCTGAGGGGTTGATAAAATATACTTATTTTTAAATTGAGCAATAGGGTTTACCAAATCCTTAACTACGTCTGTCGCGACACATCGTTTTCTAGTCATTCGTACCTTACTCAATGGGCAAAATACATATCTTTGATAAAGTTTGCTTGACTAATCCTCGACTGGTACGTATGGTCACTACACGGATAATACCGTCAGTCCCAGGGTGGATTTCAAAAATACGACCTAATGACCAAGTCATCGCAGGAGTATTCTTGTTCTTAATAAGTACCATAGTTCCTATCTTTAAATTTAGCGGGTTGAACGACTTCCACTTGAATTGTTGTTGTAATTGAGATATATACTCCTGCGACCACCTGTTCCAAAAATGTTGCCTTATCTGTGTGAGTAGTTGGTAGCGCGTTAATCTATTTACAGGTACAGCTGTGATATCAGCATCTGGAATGGAATTAATAGCTTCGCCAATAATAAAATGACCTGGTGTTAGTGCTCGCAGATCTGATATATCGTTGGACATGGGCGTAATTGGTCTCGAGTTTAAACAAGCCCCAATTTGCACTACAACGGTATAGAGTTCCTCAAAGCTTAGCACTTTAATACCAACAATTTTTTGCATGTGTGATTTTGCTGATTTTACGGCCGCTTCCCATAAACCACTTACATGTGGTAAATATGGGGGAATAAATTTGCATTCTATAAATTATTCGGACAGGTATTCTTGAATTTGTTGCTGAGTTGTTTTCTTAAGTAGTTGTTTCTTTAAATCTACTAATAGATTATTTGAGCCTGTGAATGTAGTAGCATTATCTGAATATAATCTAGCGCATCTGCCTCTCCGGGAAATGAATCGCTTTAAAACGTTGAGGAAGCAAGCTGTATTTAAATTTGTAACCAATTTGAAATGAACGACTTTTGTTGCTAAGCAAACAAAAATAAGCCTTATCGGTTTATACGTGATATTTTTTATAATAGAAATGCTCTAGCTTGCGTCGTTTGGATTGCCGGCAAGCTATCCATCAATTGATTTGCGGTAATTGGCTTTGTGCGAAAGCATACGATACAATTTCTTAAAATTTCCCTTACCGCGCTTTTACTTGCTATTATCCAATAATCATCACGTAGCATAGCTAAAACGACCTGTGGGCCCGCGTGTAGATTTCTGTAATGTATATCTTTTATAATTAATTTTGTGAAATGTTGTTTAGGCAATAAAATGGAGTGCTTTCGTGAATATTCTAATGGAGCGTGATGCAGCTTTTCCCCCACACGAATGACGCCGTTGTTATTAATGAAGGGGTGTAAGGTTAAAAGTTTGCTTTTTGAATTTAACTGAAGATCATTTTTAAGGCTGTGTAACTCTTGGTCAAATTCATTTGATTGTTATATTTTAATAATATTTATTATAGCTTTGTTTATTTCTCTAAGTGTCAGTGGGCCATCTATGCGTTCACCTCGGTTAAATGAATTATTTTTAAATTGTAGACAATATGTTACAACTCGCTTCAATCTTGTAAAAGATGAGAATCTCTTAATAATTGTTGAGTCTAATGCAGTGGTTGTAGCGTGAGCGATTAAAGTGGTACTGCGAGCTTCTGGTACAAATACTTTTATGCCTTGAGCCTTATATGGTTGAAACTGTGTGTTACGTTGAAGAAATTCCGGTCCCATCCACCAAATGCTCGTCTTTTTGAGCTTATCAGGGTTGAGTCCTCTTGATAAAGGGTGGATTGTCTTCTGACCTTACGTGATACCATGATGCCATGTTAGTGACTTGCTGGATATCTGCTACTCTATTAGTTATAAATGTGTTCCATTTTTTGGGTTCACTACATATCCATGCTAAGGTGATTGTAGAATCACTCTAAAAATATATTTTTTGCATCGAGATATCTAGAGCTTGAGCTACTTTTTTAGTTAAATGGGCTAATAGACCTTGAAATTGACTCATGTGTTCTGTTGGAATGAGTTGACAAGCCTTGCTAATTAATTTATGATACAAGTCTTCGAACGAATTGCGATGTTGTATCTATTCATCCGATTCATCGGTTTCTTCTATTTTATTTTGAATAAACTCAAACTCTGCCAACAGACTTTCAATTTTTTCTATACGGCTCGGCAACTCAGCTTGCTTTCCTGGATCATTTTCTAAAGACGCGAGAAAATTTCCATGAGGTTAGCCTGTCCCTTATTCGGCCTCTTTTCTTAATAAGCGTTGCTTCAGCCATGGTTTTTGATTATGTTTGCTAGCAATATAGTAAGTATAACTTTATTATTGAAAAACGCTCGCCTTAAAAACATAGATATATTATACTACTGTGATATAAAATTATTTTTAACGCTCATACTTTAAACCAAGACGCGCCGCCGAAGTCTGATAGGTGCAAAGCAGTTCCTTCGCTGTGTCCGTTGCGTGGGATAATCGTCCTTCCGTGCACGGGAGAGAGAGAGAGAGAGAGAGGCCGCAGTCCGCACCTCGTGGTCTGTACCTGCCGGGTTGTCTCGCCAAAAAACTCAAACGAGAGAGAGAGAAAGAGAACCACGATCTGTATCTCGGTGTGTGCGCGTCGCCAGGATCTTTCGCCGAAGCCCACACGAGAGAGGGGTGGAGGCAGTCGTCCGTATCTCAGGGTTCGCATTGCCGGGATCTTGTCGAAGCTTGCGAGAGAGGGAGAGAGAGAGAGAGAGAGAGAGAGAGAGAGAGAGACAGGCGTCCGTATTTCGAGGTCCGCACCGCCGGGATCTCTCGTCAAAGCTCGCGAGAAAGAGAGAGAATGTATGAATGAATGAATAAGCCTTTATTTTGTCCTAGGGCAAGCCCTCTAAGGACACTCAGAAGTACAGTAGAACGTAGAGAATAACAATATCACTTACAAACTACAATCTAATAAAATTGCAGGAGAATAATAAGCAACAAAAGAAGAAGAAAGAAGAAGATAAACTATAATAAACAAAAACAAAAGGAAATAAAATAACATAATAGTAATAATAATATTAGCGGTGAGTAACGTTGATGAACGCTATGTGCGAGCCGAGGGGGGAGGCATCGCAGCACGGCCGCGGTTCATCAAATAGCCGAAGAGTAAGCGCTTAAAGGCGCTAGTTGAGGCGGCCTCCCTGACGGCAGGAGGGAGATTATTCCATAGGGAGCACGCAGTCGAATGAAAGAAACGTTGGTAGGTGGAGGTGCGACAGAAAAGGACTGCGAGATCGAGAGAAGAGGAGGGAGAGGAGCGCAGGTATGAGAGAGGACGGTGCTGAGGACGGAAGTTTTTAGAGACATAGGGGGGGGGGACGAATTGAGGATGATAGAAAATAGGAGGCAACATGTGAGATACTCCCTCCTTTTGTCAGAGCTGAGCCACCCTAGCCTCTTGTAGTATCCCGAAATGTGCTCATCCTTGCGAAGATTGTAAATGAACCGCACGTATGAGTTCATTAGACGTCTTAGCTTTAATTTTTGTTGCCCTGTCAAATCAGTAAAGAGGGCCGTACAGTAATCAAAGACGGAGAAGATAAGAACCGTGACGAGCTGAGTACGGAGGCGCAAGGAGAGGCAGTTGGAGAAAGCCTTTAGCTGCCAAAGGATTCCGTTGACGCGGCTCGAAGAGCCACGTACTTGCTTCGACCAACTGAGAGAGCTGGATAGGCAGATGCCGAGGTTTGTGATCTTGTCGGTTAATTCTATTAATGCACCGTTGAGGTGTAGTTGGATGCAAAAGGAGGAAATGCTGTTAATGAATTTGGAGGACCCCAGGAGCATGGATTTAGTTTTGCGAGCGTTAAGGATGAAGAAGTTGTTCTGAGCCCAGGACTCGATTGCGGCAATGTCCGCTCTGACCTTGGCGAGAGCGGCGTTGATATCAGCAGGTGGAAAGTGAATGTAAATTTGCAGGTCATCCGCGTACAAGATGTGGCTGCAACGACTTAGGACGAAACTGAGGTCGTTAATGAAAAGTGAAAAAAGCAGGGGGCCGAGAACCGAGCCCTAGGGGACCCCGGCAACAACAAGCATCCAAGACGAGAAGGAGCCGTCCGGGCCATGCACGTGCTGGTGACGTCCCGTGAGATAGGACCGCACCCATTGGCAGGCGGAGAGAGACAGGCAAAAAGAGCGCAGTTTACGAAGAAGAAGATCGTGGGAGACCGTATCAAAGGCTTTGGTAAAGTCAAACAGGACAAGCAAGGTGATCATCCTTTTATCGATGGCCAGTCTCACATCGTCTAGCAGCTTCAGGAGAGCCGTCTGTGTGCTGTGCCCTCTTCGGAAGCCGGTTTGGAGAGGATCGAGGAGGTTGTGGGTCAGTAGGTGAGAGGAGAGTTGCTCAAAGGCAACACGCTCGAGGACTTTGGACAGGAAGCAAAGCAAGGATATAGGGCGGAAATGGGAAGGTTTGGAGGGATGCTTGGATTTAGGAAGTGGGATAACATGAGAGAGTTTCCAGGAGGAGGGAAGAAAGAAGAGTAAAGGACCGGTTGAAAATATCGAGGATGAGAGGAAAAATAAACGGAAGACACATTAAGATGAAACGACGGTTGATGTCGTCAGGTCCAGAAGAGTTGGAGGTGCTGCGGCGTAGAGTACACAGCAAAGAATTGGGTGTAATATGAAGGAAATAAAAAATAGAAGGATCGGCTAAGAGCGAAAAAGAGACAGAAAGGCAGGGGAGAGGAGAGAGAAAGTGGAGTGGGTCGGGAGAAGAGAAATAAAAAGAGCCGGGCGGAAGGATAGGAGGATCGGGCAAGGCGAGGTAAACTGAGGAGAACAAGGTGTTTAGGAATTCTAGGGAGAAATTTAGATGCGGACACGGGGTCCCAACGCTAGCGAGGCCCAGAGAGCGCAGGTCAGACCACAGTCGAGCGGCGCTAGAGGTCGAGCCAAGCCTTTTGGTAAGATAGGTGTTTTTGGCGGACTTTATAGCGGATTTGGCTTGGTTGCGCAACACGCGGAAAGTCTCCCCCCTCGAGGGAGAGGAGAGGCGGAGGAAAGCTCTCCTAGCTACGTCCTGTCTTTGCAAGAGATCTCGGATGTTGTCATTTATCCAAGGAGCGGGGGGTTTCCTCGCTATGAATGATTTTAGCGGAAATAGTTCATCGCGAGCAGAGGTCAGAAGTTGACTGAAAGTGAGGACCATGTCATCGACATAGGAGAAATTGCGAATGCGTAGCCAGTTGAGAGATGACAGGAGACTGTGGAGAGTCTGTGAGTCGGTTCTGGAATGATCGCGGATAGTTACAAGGCGGGGAGAAAGGCGATGGATGAGAAGGTTGAGTGAAACCTCGATGAGGTCGTGGTTAGACAAGAACGGAACAGGAAGTTGATGGTGAGACGTTATGAAGGAAAGACTACTAACGAGGCAATGGTCGATTCTAGTATGTGAAGTGGTGGTATGGTGAGTGTTGCCGAAAAGAACAAAGAAAAGATGATTGGTGGTGCAGAAATCCGAGAGAGACTCTGTGTCGTGAGTGGGGTGGTTGATGTCAATGTTAAAGTCTCCAATGATGATGGCATTGCGGAAAGAGGGAAGAAATTTTTTAAAGTCGGCTTGGAAGATAGAGAGATGACCGATTTTGAGAGGTCGATAGATGACGGCAAGAAGAAAAGGACGGAAAGCCTTTGAAGAAATGCAAAGCAGCATGTATTCAGGCTGGCTATTGTAGGGACCAGGGGACGCTGCAAGGACAGAAGCGCCGATGTTGTTGCGCACGTAAACGCCAATCCCTCCTTCTCCCACCCCTCGCGATTGCGTCGAATGATGCGATAGCCGGGAAGGAAAACGAAGTTGTCGGCAACATGAGGCTTAAGACAAGTCTCCGACATAGCGACAGTGTCAAAAGTCTCCTGGTGGAAAAAGTCCGCGAATTCAGAGAAATGAGATAGGAGCGACTGACAGTTCACATGGCAAAGGCGCAGGTACTCCGAAGGCAGACGGGCGACCTGGGCAGACCGTCAGTTTTTTCTGAATCGCAGGATCTTAGCCGAGGGAGCCGCGTCCAAGTTGGTGTTAAGAGGGGCATCCGTGGGAGGGGACCGAGTGCAACCGACGGCGCAGGGGTAGATCGCGGAGCCAAGGGAGGCCGCGAAAGACCAGAAACGCTCGCTGGAGGAGGAGCGTGCACCGCTCGAAGACGGTCCGATATCATCCCCGCCCGAGGAGGGCACCGGCGCCCCCGAGACCAGCGATTACAAGTGCTCGCGGTCATAGATGGGGGGGGGGGTGTTAGCGTGACGCCGAACATGGATGAGCCCATTTCTTACCCACGAGCGATACAGACGTCCCTCCCCGACAGCGCGCCGCGCTTCGCCAAGGACTTTACGGGCACGAGGAGAAAGCCGCTTGTTGATGTCAATGACTCTAGGTAAAAGACCAGGAACGTCGGATCCATCCAGCATCCCCCTAGCTTTCTTCCCGGCGATCCATTGGTTACGAGCGTCGCAGGTAGTCAGCTTGACAATGATAGGGCGAGGCCGTCCATTTTTGGCAGGGATGCGAAAGCAAGAAGTTATATCGCCTGGGGCGACCTTTATACCAATGGCAGCAGTAATGCTCGAGACGGTCTCGCGCAAGGTTTTAGAAGGTGGTTCTTTGAAACCGAAGATAATAAGTTCCGAGCTCAGCTTAGCCCGCTCGAGAATCTCCAGCCTAGATCCTCTCGAGCTCCTGTCAGTCGCTGGGCGGACCGTGCATCTTGAGAGCATCCATGCGCTTACCGAGAGCATTCTGCTGCGCTCTGAGATCGAGGATGGACGCGGTGAGAGTGTCCGACGTAGCAGAGAGTCGCGCGTCGAGGGCAGCGAGTTGAGGCTTAATAGTGGAAAGATCTAGGAGTTGCATCTTTATAGTGGAGAGGTCTCGCAGCTGTGTCTCGATGCGCGATCTTGGAGAGCAGAGCGGAAAGAATGGAGTCAGAGTCAGACTCCGGTGGAGCAGAACAGACGGCGGCTGAGTCACTTGGTGCGAAAGCGGAAAGCCGAGAATGGCAGGGTTTCTGGCAAACAAGACAGAAGATGCCATTTGGATAGGTAGCTGAGTCGGTGGGGAGCTCCATGCACTCCACGTGGAAAGTGTGCTTCGCATTGCGCTCGCATTGGATTGCTGTTGTCGCCGATAGAAACTTCCTGCACACTTGGAGATAAGAGGCATCCTGATTGGCTGGAGATTGCTAGGCCGGCCTGTGATGTGTTGCGGGACGCACTTGTGATCGTAGAGCTGATGGGTTTAAGAACGCGCTCGCTGGCGATGGATAGCGGAACACCGGAATCACTTAGGTCAAAAGCGCAGGCGCAGGAGCAGAATGCCGCAAGGAGAGACCCATAACCTCCGAGAGTAGAAAGAGCCAAGAAAACAGCGAGAGAACGCCGAAAAACGAGGCAGACACTCACCGCAATAGTGTGGTGTCAAGTGAAAAAAAGCTCTTGACAGATAGGAGCTGAAAAAAGCGGGGGGGGCAGAAAGCAGCAGAAATCAAGCTCAAAAAAGCGGAGCAAGCAAGCATGCAAGTGACGGTACTCACGTGATTGCAGAGAGAGAGAGAGAGAGAGAGAGAGAGAGAGAGAGAGAAAGAGAGAGAGAAAGAGACTGACTGACTGAGCGTTTATTAATATTCTAGGGCATAGTCCTCTAAGAATAAATACAGGGAATAGTATCGAGATAGAGTACAATGTAGATAACCAAAAATAAACAAAATGAAGAGAAAAGAAAAAAAAAACAATCGAAGTAAAGATACAGATAAGCTTAAAATAGGCAAGACTTCAAGTAAAGAAATAAAGTAAGAATATAATATAAAATATAAAAAAAATATAAAATAGAGAGAGAGAGAGAGAGAGAGAGAGAGAGAGAGAGAGAGAGAGAGAGAGAGAGAGAGAGATTGATTGATTGATAGACCTTTATTTAGCTTTCACAGCTATTTCTTGTACACAATTATTATAACTATATATTAATATTACCTAATATATACTCTTTTAACAGTCTCTTAAACGCTACTAATTCGCTGCATTGCTTAATCACAATGGGTAACGAATTATACATTTTTATACCTTCATAAAAAAGGCTTTTTTGAGCACTTCTAGTTCTACGGAAAGTTACTGCTAAGTTTCCTGTCTGCCTCGTTTGTCTATCGCATTCTCCTCCCACTATCTCTATTTTATTGTTTAACGCCTCCGAAGCCATGCCATTTAATATTTTAAAGATAAATACACTAACGTTATAATATAACCGTTGCCTCACAGACATGAACTGTAATGCGTGTAGCATGTGTTCAATTTTGGTATATCTATTGCACTGTAAAATTACTTTCATGGCACGGTTTTGAGCTATCTGAAGTTTATTCAATTGCGTTTCACCCATCCCAACTAATAGAGTGGCACAGTACTCGAAATGAGGCGCTATGATGGACTTGTACACGACACATCTAGTATATGCTGATACGAAGTTACCTATTCTATTTAAAAAGCTAGTCTTTTTCCCTATTTTCTTAAGTATATAATCGCAGTGGTCTTGAAATCTAAGTCTATCGTCCAGCATTATACCTAAATATTTCATGGTTGATACCCGTTCTATCTCAATTCCATCCAGACACCTCACGACAGTCTTACCTCTTAATTCTTTTCTAATACTTCTAACTATCATATATTTTGTTTTATCTGCGTTCATTTTTAACTTATTTATATTCATCCAATGTTCGATTACATTAAAAGCCATATTCATTTTTACCTCTACATCCGCACTACTTTCTCCACTTACATATATAAGCGTGTCATCTGCAAACATTTTTATATTGCACCCTTCTGGACATACTTCAATTATATCATTTATATATAATATAAATAGCAAAGGTCCCAGTACTGAACCTTGAGGAACTCCATATTCTGTAGGCAATAATTTAGACCATATCTGATTGGATCGAACCTGTTGTTTCCTATTATTTAAGTATGATTTGAACCACTCTAGGGTCATTCCTCTAATTCCGTATTGATACATTTTTTCTAACAATCTTTCTCTATCTATTGTTTCAAATGCTCTCTTAAGATCCATGAAGATAACTCCTACCATTTTTCCTTCGCTCACTATTAATTTCCATTCGTCTATGACAGATTGAATCGCTGTTTCACACGAATAATATTTTCTAAATCCCGCCTGATGCTCTGTTATAATACCGTTTGTTTCCAAATAGGTTTCAAGTTGTTCTTTTACTACTAATTCTAGCACTTTTTCATATATTGGTAACATATTAATAGGCCTATATTCGCTCGCTTTTTTGGCTTTATCTATCTTTGGAATCGGTATTATAGTAGAGGTTTTCCAACCTTCCGGACAGTGACCTTCTCTTAAAGAATTATTTATTAAAATCGCAAATTCTTTTTTTATTACAGGAAAAGCTACCTTCAATATATCACTAGTTATTCCCTCTTCCGTACCTTTCTTTTTTGGTAATCCCATAACTATTTCTTCTAGCTGCTCTAGTGTAACAACCTCAAAACTTTCCATAATTTCTTTTTTCTCGATAGTATAAATAGTTTTTTTATTTATATTCATCCAAAATTCAATTATATCACTGCCGGATCTATCTACCTTTATAGAATTTACTATACTATTAATACTTTGTATATAATATAAATTAAATTTATCGGCTATATTGCACTCTTCGGTATCGCCTAAGATCTCAAAATCTATATTTCCTATTTCCTGTATACCTACTGGCTCGCCTCTAATTACTTCTTTTAAGGTTTTCCACATAGTCGTAGGGTTTTCTTTATTAAGATCTATCATACTTTCGTAATATTCTTTCTTTTTTTTCTTGATTAATTTTACTACTCCATTTCTTTCAATTTTATACTGTGATCAATTTTGTTCGGTATTGTCATACAATGCTTTCCTATATGCCCTATCCCTCCTATCCGCAGCCTCTCTTATCTCTTCTGAGAACCATTTTTTCCCCTCCCATACTTTTGGAATTCTAAATTTTTTCTTCGGTGCCATTACATCTAACGCATCTACTATACTGTTAACAAATTTTTTCGCTCTCTCACTCACATCTACACATTCGCATTGCCATCCCTGACTTTCCTGTAACCTGTTTTTTACTAATATAACAAATTCATCTTCATCGAACTCTTTGTAATTTCTAGCGCTAAATTCCCTGTATTTACTTTCATTTTTACTCATACTTAACTTTACTTTCAGCCACGCATGGTCCGTAATCTTAGGTTCATGAACTACTTGTACTATTTTATTATTATTAGAAAAAATTAAATCTATAATTGTCTGACTGTCTTTTGTAACTCTTGTTGGTTCGTTCACATACTGTTTCATGCCCAAGCTTAACATTGTCTCTTGTAATTTCTTCGCATAAAACGTGTCCGCCATAAGGTCTATATTAAAATCTCCTATTACCATGCATTCTCCCTTTATTATTAACTCCTCTACTATATCCTCAAAAAATCTCATGAAATCTCCGTTCGATGCGCTTGGTGAGTGATATATTACCATTATCACTCCTTTATAAAGTTTTTCTTTCATTTCTATCGCAGCACACCAACAATTTGATTCTAACTTTTTTATTAATACTACTTCATATCTAATATCGCCTCTTATATACATAATAACTCCCCCTGTGTTCCTATTTTCGGCATCGCATCTAACTACAGTGTAACCTGGCACATTTACTTCACTGTCTTCTATGTTACTAATTAGCCTGGTCTCCGACATCGCTACCATCACAGGATTTATCCTCTTCATAACCTGATGCTGTAGTTCGTCTATGTGTGCTGTTAAGCTCTGCGCATTTGTATACATAATTATTTCTTCTTTCTTCTGTAGTTGCTATTTTGTATCCTCACAACCTGCTCTTCTCTTCTCTTCCTGCAACGCTCTCTTAAAAGTTGGACATTCTCGACTGATGGCTTCATGTTCGTCATTTATTTTTAAATTGTATGTTCTATTTTTGAACATACAGTTTACACATTTGCTCTCCGTTGCTGTGCAAACACGCGAGCTATGATTCCCTGCGCATTTGCAGCATGTTTCTTCTCTCGTACAATTTTTAGCAATGTGGAAGTACCCCCAGCACTTGAAACATCTTTTGACGCTGATGTGATTAAATATAGGACATTTCTTCCATCCTATATTTAGTTTTGATTTCTTCAATATCAGCTCGTGCGTCTCTTCATCTATTTCCATTATTACTGATCCTTCATTTCCTCTTCTTTGGTTGTTAACCATTCTCTTCACAATTCGCATATTTACTGTATCTATTCTATTCTGCTTCTTAATTGTATTTATAAGTTCATTATCATCTAAGTTCATCTCTTCTAAATTTATGTTAACAATTTTTACTTTTGGTTTCGATCGAGACGACTCGAGCACTTTATAATTCTCTCCCAGCTTAGCTTGTACTGTCTCTTTCAATTTTTTCACCTCTTCTCCAGATTCACAACCCATAATTACTACTCCTTTGCTTCCTTTCTTTAATTTCGTTACTCCCATTGCCATATTTTTTATATCTACCTTCTCTTTTATTACTTTTTTCGTGTCTTCACTCTCCTGTTGCAATTTTGGTTTAACTATTATAACGTTTTCTTTCTTCTTTTCTTTGACCGCTTCACTGTAGCTTCTCTGTGGTCCTTCTTTTGATCCATGTATCATTTTCTTCAAAGTTTCTATTTCTTGTTTGACATTTTCTAATTCTTCCTGAACTACTTCTTTAATCATTGTTTTAATTTCGTTTTTACGTACCGCCTCATCTTTTATTTCTTTTACAGCCCTTATAATCCAATCTATTTTTAAATCGATTCCTGACCCTTTACTTCCACTGCTCATTCCTACGGATCCTGTCGATGATGTCCTATCTCTTCCTGTCGGTGTCGGTGCTTTTTCAATGTCAGTCAAGAATTCCTCAAATGAGCCTTTACACGACACGTACTCTTGATTTCTGTCGTAAATTCTATGCTTATTTACACATCCTGGATGGTAAAAAAGCTTTGGGCAAGTTTTACATCTAACAACTTTGCTCTTAATTGCCTTCCTACATGCCGAGCATCGGTATTCTGCATATTCCTCGTCCATGCTGATAATTACCGGCCGAGACCGTTAATATCAGCATAAGCGATCCGTCACCTGTGATCCACTTTCACACGTCAGCACTATTGTGTCCACGTATAATGTCCACTGTCTTGTGAGACTTCGATGTCCCAAACAGTAAATTCACTGCACACATTCACAGATCGCCATATCCCGGCTAGATAACTTTCACAGCTATCCCCGGTCTATGACGGCGCAAGTCAATCGACTTATTTTATGTCTTTTCTCACTTTAAACCACTCAAAAGTTATTACATTTGCGGAGCGACTCTCGACACGTCTTCTCCTTGAGAGAGAGAGAGAGAGAGAGAGAGAGAGAGAGGGAGGGAGGGAGGGAGGGAGGGAGGGAGGGGGAGGGAGGGAGGGGAGAGGGAGGGAGGGAGGGGGAGAGGGAGGGAGGGAGGGGAGAGGGAGGGAGGGAGGGAGGGAGGGAGGGAGGGAGGGGAGGGGGAGGGAGGGGGAGGGAGGGAGGGGGAGGGAGGAGAGAGAGAGAGAGAGAGAGAGAGAGAGAGAGAGAGAGAGAGAGAGAGAGAGAGAGAGAGAGAGAGAGAGAGAGAGAGAGAGAGAGAGAGAGAGAGAGAGAGAGAGAGAGAGGGGGGGGGTCGTGGTTCGTACCTCGTGGTAGCCGGCGAGCTTACGTTTGTGTGCCAATGTAGTTATAACGAGAGGCTTTGCGTCACTTGTGCAACTTTCTTCTTTGCTGCTGCAAAGGACCCCTTTATTCCGCCATATTCACGATGCCGCTTGTCCACGCCTTAGGCGTATACGATCGAGTTTCTTCTTAACCGTCCCGAGACTAATTCGGCTCAAAGGACCAACTTGTTAGAGCCTTTACTCGTAATGTAGGACTGTAATGCCGGGAAGAACTGGGATATTAAATACACTCGTGCCTTTATGTTTTATCTGCTTTAATGTGAACTGTCGATTAGTAACAATCGTTCTGGTCGGCGACTGAAAGTGTCCGAAAAACGGCGATCACAGCGCTACGATAGTGTTATTGAAGCACTTTATAGTGCGTTACTTTACATAGCGCAAAATACAAGGCTAAATAGTAGCGCGAAGTACAAACAGATCTCATTTGCATCGAAATTTTACGCATCTATTGTTTCAACCTTGACTTCTAAACGGAGCATTGTCACTAGAGTCGTTTAATCAGCAGCCGGACTATTGACGCTTCTCTTAATATCACCTTGCAAAATTCAACCACCTTGGCGGCACTATCAAAAGCCCCACGTCACTTTAACATTGTACTCGTTCTTCCAGGAAATTTTAGCGACGGCGCGTATTTCGCGCTTTCTCGACAACAATTATTTTCATCAAAAAATGTTAGAGGGTGGCTGGTGATGGGTTGGTGACAACGGTAGACTTCTTACACCAGGCTGCGCGCACCCTCTCCTGGTATCACGAAAATCGCCTGCGTTATAACCTCGAGTATTCTAAAGAGAAGGCATATATTCTCGGGTAAGTAATAAGCGTCTGCAACGGGCGGGAGAGAGTTCAACGGGAGGAAGAAAGAGAACGCATAGCGAACAATACTCGCAACGCGTGAGAGCGGACTAAGAAGCGTCTGCAATGGGTGAGAGAGAGAACAATTAGAGGAAAAGAGAGAGAATAATTATGTCACGGATGGCAGCGTTAGTGAGCGCTGGCAGTGACGGTGGATGGTGGATGAGTGTGTGGCAACGGCCATGGATTGTGGGTGGGGGGAAGGTTCCGATAGCGCACAGTACTATTGCACACAAGCCACTCACAACCACTCATAGCGCTTGAACAGAAGAATATCACTAGGCACCAGTCGTTGTGATTGGCTGTGTGCAATAATACTGTGTGCTATCGGAACCTTGGGTGGGTAGGTGGCAGCGGCGATGGATGGTGAATGGGTGGGTAGCAGCGGCGTCGGCGGTGGATCTGCGTCAGGCCTTCCTCCTTTTGTCGCGAATTTGCTCGCGTTATCATCGCAAGTTTTCTAACAATATTTTCTCCCCTTTCACCCTGGCGGCAGCGGCGGTGACAGCGGTAAAGATAGTTTACATAAACATCGGAAAGAAACATAGTCCATGTTTACGTAATCATGTGTACGCACCGCCAAGTTCCGCGTTACGTATACCCTTTTGTATACTCCCCCATATTTCCCCTTGCGCACCGATTATCCTCATTGCCTCTGGGCTAGAACTCGTCTTTAACTTCTATTTGTCAATATTTTATATTTTATATTTTGTCATTAAAATACTTTTTGCCCAGTCCTGTGTGCGTGCGTGCGTGCGTACGTGCGTGCGTGCGTGCGTATGCGTATTTACATACTACAAGAATAAGGATTCCGTGGTTTGTCAATTCCACAGTATTTAAAGACTCCGAACCTTCTTTGTGGATGTGTGTGTGCGTGCGCGTAAATGTGCACTAATAATGTGTATAACCTCCTCGTACGCGTGTTACTTCATTTATACGATCAGTCATATTTCTTATTAGTCCTTTAATTTTATTCTGCGTTATCGCATTCCACTCGTTTTCAAGAATTCTTTGAAGTTCTCGCAGTGTTTGAGGAGCGGGTACGTGATTTCCTACCTTTTTACCAAGGATGTCCCATAAGTGTTCTATGAAATATAAATCTGGATTATTTCTTGGCGAATCAAGTCGGTTTATGCCAACTTCATGCAAGAAATCAAGCATTCTTATTACAATATGTGGTCGAGCATTGTTTCGCATAAACAAGGAATTCTTTCCAATAAAGAGTGCGTACGGAACAACGTATGGAACGAGTACTTCTTTCACGTATACATCTGCGTTCATGTTTCTGTCAAGGAAATGCAGATTTGTATGAGCATTTGCTGATATTTCTGCCCAAATCATTACATCGCCTCATTGTAGCTATGCCTCTGACTTACAGTGCAATCTGCAAATCGTTGACCACTGCTACGATAAATTTGTTCTTGTCTATTTGGAGAATAGAAACAAAAACGATTTTCATCGCTAAAGAGTACTTTGCTTCAGTCTGTGTAAGTCCAGACTTTATGCTCATGTGCAAAATTGAGTCGAGCTACACGATGACGACATGTAAGCAAAGGTACAGATGCTTGCTTACGTGAAAGTAGATTTTGTTCCGCTAATCTTCTTTTAACAGAGTCAACGTATACATTCATTTTGCCGATATCCTTTAAATTATTTAGAATTTGGACAGCTGTTCGGTGTCTGCCTCTTAATGAATTTAAAACAATGAATCAATCATCATTGTCTGTGGTACATCGTCCCAAATCATTCTCTGGAAAAAATTGGTGTCTAACAAGGGGAAGACCAAGTGAGAGACCCTGGGATTTTGATCCCAATTTTTTTAGTTATTCTGGAGACGAAAAAAAAGTTTACGTCTCCCGGCGTTTCATTGAATAGGCCTTAGTTTTGAAATAATAAATTTGTGAAAATTGGCCATTCCGCGGCGCGACGTATGAGCCTTCCCGATAACTGTTCTCGCAACCAGTGCAGTCGGCTCCGTGCGTTAGGTGCGTGATTCACAATCGTAAGATCCGGGTTTGCTCTCGGATGTGTGCAATATTCTTTTTTCTTTTTCTTTTTTATTTTTAATAAATGTATTTATTTATCTTGATGATATTAATATAGTATGCAAATTTCTAAAATAGAAAATTTAATTTAATATCATTTTCTAAACTTTAATATAAATTTAATTTGAAGGGAATTTGAATTCAAGTAATATTTGAAATAATAAATAGGTAATAATAATAATAATATATAAGTAAAATCTGCAATACTTAAATAATTAACTTTTGTAATAAAAGTATTTACATTTACATTCACAATCAGATGTTTGTTTATTATTCTTCTTTTACAATTAATTATTTTAAAAACTAGAATTTTAATATACTGTTAATATTATTTCCAATAAAATTTTAAATTAAACAATTTGAAAATTTAGATACGTTGCCTTTATACGTTATCCATTTCAAATAACTTATATATTATTATTATTATTACCTATTTATTATTTCAAATATTGTTACTTGAATTCAAATTCCCTTCAAATTAAATTTAAATTGAAGTTTAGAAAATGATATTAAATTAAATTTTCTATTTTAAAAATTTGCATACTATACAGGGTGATTCAAAATAACTTATTGGTCCCGAAGCTGGCATATTCGTAATCGAATTCTGAGACGATTTTTCCTTTTGCAAAAATTTGTTCGGAGCTTAGTTTTCAAGTTACAATAAGAATTAGTTAGCGTATGACGGGTCAGATACAAGTGGTAGACAGGGGCGGTACGACTCACTGTTACACGCGGGTGTTTCCGTGGGGCACCTCCTGCGCTCAAATGACTGACAAAAGTACATGGACAGCACATTCCTATTTAAACTTTCTCTCTCTCTCTCTTTCTCTCTCTCTCTCTGTCACTTTAATTATGCTACATTTAACTTGTCAAATTTCAATCTGTCATCCGACCGTCAAATATCGGGATGACCGTGAAATCTTCAAGTAAGTTTACATTATTATAATAAATGTACGCCCGCAAATAATAAAATTTAATGCAAATTAGATTATTTAAATGTGCACTTGCAAGTTAAAAGTAGCACTTTTAAAACGCACAAAAAGGGATAGAAAGAAGAGGGAAAGAGAGAGAGAGAGAGTGAGACGGGGGGCCCTTCGAACAAGTTTAAGCACGTTTACTTACGCACACGGCGATCAGCTTATTGTTTCCACGATGCGACAGTTTAATTTAAATTTGTCCATTATCCAGATCTATCCCTCGAAGACAATTTTATCGTATCATTCGTTTATGTAACTTTGAATCCCACGTAGGCCGTTGGGTTTTGCAGTCATCTCAATTTCTTTTTGAGATTTTTAATGATTTGCTCGATTTCCGAGGAGTTTTTTCCTACAACGATTCTATCATCGATGTATATCCCAAGAATCAGTTTGCTGTTTATTTTCTTGAAAAGGCATTGTTTGGTCTCCAAAGGTTTGAGATCTTTGTCTTTCAAGAAATTTGTGAATCTTTTGTTCCATCTGACTGGCGCTTGTTTGAGGCCGTACAAAGCCTTGTTCAATTTTAGAATTTTTTCTTTATGTTTGTATCTCTCCGGCGGGTATTTATACACATCGTCGTCCAAGTTGTCATATAAAAAGGCCGTTTTTACGTCAAAGGAGACTATGTGATAATTTTTCATCACCGCCATTGCGAATACGTTATGAGTGCAGTTGCACTTATTACTTGGCTATAGGTTTCCGTATAATCTATTTCTCGTTGTTTGCAACCCTTCACTACAAGCCTCGCCTTGTATCTGCCGTTTTGTTTTACTTTGAATAGCCATTTAGTGTTCAACGGTGTTTTATCTTTTAATTTTACAGTGTCTATTTCCTCCCACACGTTGTTTTTTCTCAAGGATTTCTTTTCTTAATTGCGCGTATCCAGTATCATCTTTCTGTGCACGCAATTGCTTCTTGATACGTTAAATGTGCGCATTCTCTAAATCTTTCCGGCTTCTTACGTTTTCTGGCAGATCTTCTCAGTTCCTCTTGCGATATTTCAGTGTGTATTTCTTCGTTGTCTGTTTCTCTCCATGCTCATTTTTTTCGTCGTCTGTCGTCGCTTGTTCTTGTGTGTCTTCATGGCCGCCTTCTTCCTGTTCTGTGTCTTTCTCTTCTTCGTTTTCACTATCTTGCAGCAAATTGATTGCCCTTGTTTTATTAGATTTTACGGTTTTTTTATTGTTTTTGTTTCAAATTTTACATCTCTTGCTATTTTAATTTTTCACTTTTGTTCATCTCAGAGCCTGTATCCTACGTGCGTCGCCTACGAAGCGATATTTTTCGCTTTTTTCGTCAAGTTTTTTAAGCGGTTTTAATATCTTGGCGTACGCTTCGCATTCGAAGAGCTGCAGGTTTTTGAGGCTCGGTTTCCTGTTCCTCCTCATTTGATATGGTGTGGTCTTGAGGGTGTCTGTCGGAGCTCTGTTTACTAGGTACACCGAGGTGTAGAAGTCCTCTCCCCACATTTCCTTTTCCAGGCTAGAGTCGAAGAGCAGGACTTTTGCTTTATCCATTAGCGTGCGATTTAGCCTCTCCGCTTTGCCGTTTAACTGCGGGGTGTAGGGTAATGTATTATTAAGTTTGGTGCCCTTTTTCTTACACCACGATATAACTTTTGAATTTATGTACTCCTTGCCGTTGTCACATCTCAATTTTGAGATCCGTGTGCCCCAGCGCGCTTCAACCCTTGCGGCATATTCTTTTATTTTCTCAAAGACTTCTTTAGTTTTAATAAGGAAGGCCATCGCATAGTGCGTGAAGTCGTCCAGGAAGGTGACGAAATATTTGTTTCCGTCCCATGTAGTGGAGTTAATTGGTCCACACAGACCGGTGTGTACAATTTGCAACGGTCTTACCGCCTTGTTTCTGGACGCTCCAAATTTTGTCCTTGCCTGTTTCGCCTTTTGGCACACTCCGCATTCTGCTCGAGTTTCTTCAATTCTGTGGTCTTAAGGTTCATTCTTTCGCTTAATTTTAAAAGTGCGTTCAGATTTTCTTTTCCGAGTGTCCCAATTTTCTGTGCTACTCAGTCGCTGCATTCTTTTGGTTGGTTACTAAGTTGGAGCGATTTTTTTTTGCGGCCTCAAGTTTCACCTGAAACAGTCCGTTTTTTGTTTTTTATTCCGACAATATTACCTTATTGTTGAGCTTTATTGTTACTTTGTTTTTTAAGAACTCTATTTTACCACCGTTTTCCGTCACCGCGTGCACGGAGAGCAGATTCGTGTTCAATTCTGGCACGTACAGTACGTTTTTCATGTTGCAGTTTTCGAATTCGATCGAGTCTGACCCTTTTGCGATCATCGATTCGTTTGCTGTGGCCACTTCTATTTTTGACTGCTTCTTCTCAAAGTTTTTTAGGTAGTCCCTCTTGTTCGTCATGTTTGACGTGGTACCGGAGTCAACTATCCAGATATCTTCGGCTTCCGGGTTGACTGTCAGGAAAGCGACTTTCTCCGTTTATTCCTCTTTATTGTTTTTTCTTTTTCTAAAAAAACAGTCTTTATCAGTATGGTTACTTTTCTTACATATGCTACAAGTTTTATCTTTTTGTTTGTCTCTACAAGATCTTGCAACATTTCCGATTTTATTGCATTTGAAGCAACGCGCGTTTTTACCATAAGACTGAGACTTTTCTGCACAGTCTTTGCTCAAGTATTCTTGTTTGTTGCATTAAAAATATTTTTTACTTGTTACTTTGAACGCCACTGCATTTTCTTCTGCCTGTCTGTCCGTGACTCTCATTTTTTCTATTAGCCGCGTCGTCAAGTTTTCCAGCGTTTTCTCGCTTTTAGAGGTCGAGTACCACGCGCTGGCAAAGTGTTTATGCTCTTCTTGTAATGTGGCCAGTATTTTCGAGATCATCATCTCGTCGGTGATTCTTGCGTCTAGCGCGTTCAGTCTGGTAGCTGTATTTTTTAACTTGCTGATATACATGGATATGTCCGTGCTCTTGTAAGCCAGGCTGTAGAATGTAGTCTGGGGGGCTCCGGAAGTATGCTGCACGCGTTCCCGGAGCCCCCCAGTCATGGACCAGGGCAGGACACCCGGAGAGGTTTTAGTGGGTATGTCCCCGCCGACACGTCGTCGGCGGGGAAGAGCCCCACATAACCATCAGGTCTCCCCCGGAGCCTGGGGTATGCGGTAACGCATTTCCTCTCCGTTACCCCCTCCCCCCCAAAAAAAGGCTGTAGAATGTTTGTAGGAGGCTGCACTTCTGTTGTTTGTTGTCTCTCTCGTATATTGTGCAGACCGTTGTTCACATTTCATGTGATGTTTAGCAGTTTAGCAGATGCATTAGCGGTTTTTTATTGACTGTGGTCACTATAAATTTCTGAGCAATAGCATCTTTCTTCAGCCACTGGTTGTCTCTTTCCGCCGCTGTTGTAATTTTAGTCACTACTTCGAACAGTTTGTGCGTCCTAAATAAGATACCTAGTTGGAATTTCCATATCTGAAAGCTTTCTGCATTGATCAGTTTTTCTATATTAGACGTGTCCTCTGCTTTTGCCACTTTTACGATTTCTTCTTTTATAGGAAAAACCGCTATCTCTATTTCACTCAGAATTAATTAAATTTTACTTGAATTTTTATTCTAATGTTAGTTTATTTTTTTTCCCTAACCTATTGTTTAAGTTTTACTATTTGATTTTACAAGCGTGCGTTATGCTGCGGCCTGCGTCTTCCCTTTTTTTACATGCCTTTTACGTTGCCGAATTGTTTTCGTATTCTATCCTAGCACGACCGATTCACATGATCGGAGCAACGGTCTCCCGTCTCGCTTTCGTGACACTCTCGTGGAACCGCTATGTCTCTATCTCACTCGATATTAATTTTATCTGTTCAATTTTACTTCGACAATGTTAAATGCGCGGGTGGCTATTGGTGACTGGGCCCATAAGACCTGTAGAATTTTACGGATTTTACAGTCGGGAGAATGAGACGGCTTGCGCCAACACGAAAGAGTGAGTTGTCTTTCTTTTGCAAAAACAAATAGATATTTACTTGTCGCACTGATACAAAATATGACTATACAAAAAAACTTTTAATTACATATCAACGGCTTAGGCAATAGAAACAGTATATTACTTACAGTACACGCTCTCGCGTTACATTATACGAATCGCACTCAGACGGACGGTGAGCTCACCACGACGTTCGCAGACGAAAAAGGAGAGGGTATTTGGCGATCAAACCCGCGACGTGTTTCCTACTTACTTTCCTAAACTCATTTCTGTTTGCGTTGCGTTCCCAAACACGCGCATAATTACAATTCGTTTCTCAACAGTGTCCGAAACAGCAATTTTATGCAAGTTTCCTTTACAGCTAAAAATCTGTTAGACTTTTCGCGGATACGTTAATTACATTTATTACATTGTATGCTTTTTTTACGAGAGAGTGCTTCTTCACTTGGCCCTCTGTCGGCGATGTCCCAAACAATCGCTTGAGACAGTATCTGGACACAGTATAACACGAGTTCGGGACACCGCCGACAAAGGGCCAAGCGAAAAAGCACTCTCTCGTAAGAGAGGTTTGCATACAATGTAATAAATGTAATTAACGCATCCGCGAAAAGTCTAACAAATTTTTGGTTGTGCATAAAAAAAACCTTCATAAAATTGTGCTGTCTCGTATAATATTTTTTTCCTTGATTTTTTTTCTTTCAAGACGTTTCGTGCGATTTTAATTTAAATTACAATCAATTGTTTTGCCATCAAATTACTGATCAATTATGTCGACGATAAATCCTGAAAAAGCTGCCTAAGTTGTTGCTTTAATTGAAGATGGCAAAAGTCCAAGGTATGTTACTGAAACACTTGATTTGTTATTGTCAACGTGCTTACGCCAAGTACTTAGACACCAATTCCTTCCAGAAAAGATCTGGTTTGGGACGACCTCAATGTACCACAGACAATGATAATCGATTTATTGTTTTAAATTTATTAAGAGACAGACACCAAACAACTGTTCAAATTCGAAATAATTTAAGCGATATCCGCAACATGAATATATCCGTTGACATTGTTTCGAGAAGATTAGCGGAACAAAATTTGCTTTTGCGTGAGCCAGCGTCCTTTGCTTGCACGTCGTCATCGTGTAGCTCGACTCAATTTTGCACATGAGCATAGAGAATAGACTTACGCAGACTGGAGCAAAATACTTTTTAGCGATGAAAATTGTTTTTGTCTCTATTCTCCAGATGTGAGAACGAATTTATCGTGGCAGTGAACAACGATTTGCAGATTGCACTGTAAGTCAGAGGCATAGCTACAATGGAGACGATGTAATAATTTGGGCAGAAATTTCAGCGAATGCTCATACAGATCTGCATTTCTTTGATAAAAAACATGAACGCAGATGTATACGTGGAAGAAGTACTTATTCCACACGTTGTTCCGTACGCACTCTTCATTAGAGAGAATTTCTCGTTTATGCAAGACAATGCTCGATCACATATTGCGAGAAAAATGCTTGACTTCTTGCATGAAATTGGCATAAATCGACTCGATTGGCCAGCAAATAGTCCAGATTTAAATCCCATAGGACACTTATGGGACAACCTTGGTAGGAAAGTACGAAATCACGTACCCGCTCCTCAAACACTGCGAGAACTTCAAAGAGTTCTTGAAAACGAGTGGAATACGATAACGCAGAATGATATTAAAGGACTAATAAGAAGTATGCCTGATCGTATGAATGAAGTAATACGTGTACGAGGAAATTATACCCATTATTAGTGCATTTGTGCGCGCACACATTCACAAGAAGAATTTGGAGTCTTTAAATACTGTAGAATTGACAAACCACGGGATCCTTATCCTTGTGATATGTAAATACGCATACATACCCACACACACGCACACACACACACACACACACACACACACACACGCACACACACACACACACACACACACACACACACACACACACACACACACACACACACACACATACACACAGACGGATATGTTTTTAAACCAACACCATGTCCTGGACAGAATTGTAGTGATTTGCGTTGATAACGTCGGCATTACAATTCATAATTCATTATTATCTCGTAAAAATCTAATAAATTTTCTAGAAATTGGCATAATTTTCCAAAAAATTATTGTATTGAGTTCCGTAAAAACCATTTGAAGGGCCATTTCCATTTTGAAGGGAAAATTTCGGACTTTTACGCGCTTTTTACCTCATTGAGTTACGTCAACTGCTAGATTCTATGCAACTCTACAAACTTCACGTTTTATTTTTTGATTTTGCAAGTTTTCGTTATGTCATCGGTCATTAGCAAATTGATCATGCCACTTAATCGGCATTAAAAGTTTCTCAAAGTATAGGCTTTAAGCTTTACTTTTGTTTTTGAATCATCCCTGTATCATAAATATTTCTGGTTTTACAAGCGTTTAAAGTATGATAAAGTTACTTAGTCGGATTTAATCTTGTGTGTGGGTGTGTGCATACGTGCATGCGTATGTGTATGGGGGAGGAAAAGGGGAGTCAAAGTTTTATGTACTCTGCTTTTGTTTATTAACTGGATTGATTATGTTTGATGATCAATCATGTCCAGATTGACTGTATGCATTTTCCCGTGCTTAGCATTATCCAGAATGAACGACGTGGACGTGACGAGAATTTCATCCCATTGGGGTGCTTGATTCACGTGAGTCCCCTTGCCTCTCACGTTTGGGGTGCTTGATTCACGTGAGTCCCCTTGCCT
This sequence comes from Solenopsis invicta, assembly GCF_016802725.1. NCBI lineage: Eukaryota > Metazoa > Arthropoda > Insecta > Hymenoptera > Formicidae > Solenopsis > Solenopsis invicta. Next base: position 25,460,360 of record NC_052665.1, read on the forward strand.
CTCACGTTTGGGGTGCTTGATTCACGTGAGTCCCCTTGCCTCTCACGTTTGGGGTGCTTGATTCACGTGAGTCCCCTTGCCTCTCACGTTTGGGGTGCTTGATTCACGTGAGTCCCCTTGCCTCTCACGTTTGGGGTGCTTGATTCACGTGAGTCCCCTTGCCTCTCACGTTCGGGAATGAATGAGTGTATGTTTTGTTAAGCGACTAAATGTTCAAAGTGAGCACCATTCTCTGCGATGCAAGCATCAACTCTATTTTGAAAATCATTGGTTGCTCGAAGAATTTCCTCGGCACGTAAGGATCGAATTGCTTCACTTATTCTACGAATCATATTATCCCTCGTAGTCGGACGTTTATGATAGACCAAGTTTTTTATCCTTCCCCAGAAATAATAATCAAGGACGGTGAGATCTGGTGATCGGGGTGGATAATTGATTGGACCGTATTTGCCTATCCACTTGTCGGGGAACATAGTATTTAATGCCGCACGAGCAACTCTCGATGTATGAGACGGACATGCATCTTGTTGGAACCACATGTTCAGGCGCAATTGCAGAGGAATATTTTCTAGTAAGACAGGAAGATCTGTCATTATCAAGGCGGAATATCTATCACCGTTTAGATTTTCGTCAAAGAAAACGGGACCTATGATTTGACTTCCAATAATTCCACACCAAACATTGACTTTCCAAATGGTTTGATGATCTACTTCTCTCAACCAGTGAGGATTATTTTGTGCCCAATAACGAGAGTTCCAAGTATTAACAGATCCATCACTTTTAAGTGTACATTCGTCAGAAAATAAAATTTTCAAGTGGAAATCAAGTGGTTGCTGTCTTATAAAGTTGCAAAATACAAGTCTCTGTCTAATATCGTTATAATTCAACGCTTGATGAACAGACATTCTGTAAGGGTGAAATTTGTTATTTTTTAGAATGCGCCAAACACTGATTTTACTAACACCAGAATCTTGTTCTCGTCGTCTTAAAGAATCATAAGGGTTCAATTCTGTCGATGCAAGAATTTCCACTGTTCTTTCATCCATAATCGGACGACGAATTTGTGTACCTTTGTTATGTTGAGGCTGAACGACACCTTTAATTTTGATTCGTTTAGCCAAACGTGAAAAAACATTTCGCGAGTGAGGAGTCCGATCAGGATAACGTTCCCGCCACAATCTTTCCGCTGCAATGAATGTACCTCGACACTCACCTAAAATTAGCAGCATATCATATGCTTCTTCATTGGAATAGGACATGGCTAAATAAACCTAGACTAATAAAGAGGGTCGGATTTTTGTTGCGCGATTGATACTGATATGACGGTTATTGAAGACGTAGGTGACAAGTTTGAGAGAGTTATTGTCACTCGTGTTGAGTTGAGTCACAATAGCGTTGTGGTGAATACATCTCTACTACATCCTATGCAAATAACAATATGTATAAAATCACGAGTTAGACATCGTTACGCAGAAAGCCGCGCTCGTTATTGCTCGTGTGCTACCGTTAAAGTAATAATGTAATTACATAATATTATGACAAACATATGTATGTGACTATCTACGGTCGCGACAGCTAACTTTCACGATTTTTCATGATCTGTTTTTGTTGGCCCGGCTCGCGTGTTTACTTTCTTTGTGTCGGCTGCACGGCTTTCTGCGTAACGCGATTTTATATTGTTATTTACATGGTGTTGGCGGTAGTGTAACTTTCAAGCCGCACAAGTCGGAAAGTAGTCAACGAAAATAAACTTTCTTGTAGTGTTTTGGAAAGGTCTTGACACCAGCTATTAGATTCTGGAATCAAAAATAGGGTGTTTCATTTAAAAAACTTAATGTGATTTCGATCTGACCTTGGCGACGCCATCCAAGGTCAAACTGATAAGATCATTGAATAGATCTTTTGAAACCCTACAACTTTCGTCTGAACATATTTTTGATTGGTCCTAATCCTGCGAAGAGAAAAGGGGTGTACGGGTGGTCTGAAACACCCTGTATATACATATATATACAAAAATTAAGAAGAAGAGTTAAGAAACAGTGATACTGACAATGACAGTAATAAGAATAAAGATAAAGATAAAAAAAATAATAGTAATTACAATAAAAATAAAAAATGAAAATAAAAAATAAAAATATTATAGACTATATTAGAGAAGCAGAGAAACGAAAGATTATAAATATTAAACGTAATGGTAATAATAAAGCTGAACGTAGACTATATAAAGGAGAACAGAAAGGAACAAAGATAAATCTATCTGAGTTGTATAAGTAGCGCAAGGGATAACGAGGGATCAGGGCAAGGACGAAAACCCAGCACCGCGCCCACTGCGTCTTAAGTGGTCGAAGAGCGAACGCTTGAATGCACTGATCGAGGCGACCCCCTTGATGAGGGAGGGCGTTCCACAAAGTGCAAGCAACTAAGAGGAAGGAATTTTGGTATGTGGAAGTCCTACAGAAAAGGATGGCAAGGTCGAGAGAGGCAGAAGGTGAGGAGCGTAGGTATGACAGGGGGCGGTGGAGAGGACAGAGATTTTCGGAAAGGCACGAGGGAGAGGAGGTGGAGATGATATTGAAAAGAAGACAACAAATAAGGTACTTTCTCCTGTCATCAGCATTCAGCTACACCATTTCGTTAAAGTACTCTGAAATGTGCTCATTCCTACGAAGGCCGTAAATAAACTTAATGCATGAATTCATCAGATGCCTGATTTTTAATTGTTGTTGCCCGGTAAGATCAGTGAAAAGGACCGCAATAGTCAAAGACTGGAAATATGAGTGCGGACACGAGCCGCGTACGGAGACGTAGGATGAAGCCATTATTAAAGAATTTTAGATGCCACAGAATGCTATTGACGTGTCTCGAGATGCCACGCATCTGCTTAGCCAAATTGAGGGTGTTATTAAGGGAAATCCCGAGATTGGTGGCCTTGTTGGTGACTTCAATTTGGACTCCACTGAGATGCAGTTGGATGTAGGATGGAGGGAGGCTGTTGACGAACCTTGCACTCCCCAAGAGCATTGCCTTTGTTTTGCTGCTGTTAGTGTTAAGAGATTGTTAGAGGCCCATGATTCTATTTCGGCGATGTCATCCCTGACCGACCTCAGGGAGCTTCGAGGTCGGAGGGTGGGAAGTGGATATAGATTTGGAAGTCGTTGGCATAGAGGATGTGTTCACAGTACTTGAGCGAGTGCCTGAAGTCATCAATAAAAAGGGAGAATAAGAGAGGGTCAAGCACCAAACTCTGCGTTGACTGACGGTGCCTATGACGAGAAAGAGCCATCAGAGCCTTTACTTTTTGATGGCGCCCCATGAGGTACGATTCTACCCATTAACGGGCAAAGGAGCATAGGTGGAAAGACTCTAGCTTTTGCAATAGGAGACAGTGGAAGACAGAGTCGAAGGCCTTTGTGAAGTCAAATAAAACCAGCAAGGTGACCTTTTGCTGATCGACGGCCAGTCTAACGTCATCCATTAGCTTGAGTAAGGCGGTCTGTGTACTGCTGCCACTCCGAAAGCCGGTCTGGAGAGGATCAAGGAAATTAGAACGCTGCAGATGAGAAGAGAGCTACTTAAATGCCACGCGTTCGAGCACTTTAGATAGGTAGCCAAGCAGGGAAATTGGGCAGAAATAAGAAGGTTTAGAAGAATGTTCGGTTTTGGGAAGCGGGATTATGTGGGAGAGTTTCCAAGAGGAGGAAAAGGTGGAGGTAGTGAAGAAAAGGTTGTGTATATCAAGAATAGTGGGGAAGGTGAGGAAGGCTGTGGAGGATGAGGCGTCGGTTGAGTCCGTCGGATCCAGGAGAGTTGGAGGAGCTGTGGCGTAAAGCGCGTAACAGGGCGTCAGGTGTGATGTGGAAGAAGTAGAAGGTGGAAGGATTGGATACAGACAAGGAAGAAGGAAAAGAGGGAGAATGAGGATTAACGGGTCTAGGGCGGAAGCGGAGGAATCGTACGTAAGGCTGAATGAGACGCGAGATGCGAGATGAGCGGAAGAGAAAAAAGTGTTGAGATCGTCCAAAGGAAGGTCGTGCTGTGGATGCTGAGCATAAGATTTGGCGAGACTTAGAGCGCGCAATTCGGACCAGAGGCGCGCGGTGTTTTTCACCGAACCAAGCCGGTGTTTAAGATATCTGTTTCTTGTCGTTAGTAGCTCAGATTTGGCTTGATTTCGCAACGAACGGAAGACCTCCCGCCGCGCGGAAGATGGAACACGAAAGTAAGCTCTCCTGGTAGCGTCTTGCTTTTGCAAGAGCAGGCGAATAGAGTCATTGATCCAGGGGGCGGGTGGCCTCCTCGCAGTGAATGCCCTAAACGGGATCATAGTGTCTCGGGCGATAGTCAGGAATTGGTGTAGCGAGAAGATCATATCGTCTATGTGAGGTAGGTTGAGGATGGCGCACCAGTTGAAAGACAGCAGGAAATTGCAAAAATTTTAAGGATCAAACCTGAAGTAGTCGCGGACGCTGACAATGCGAGGATGGATGAGGAAATTGAGTGAAACTTGGATGAGGTCGTGATTGGAGAGGAAGGGGACGGGAAGCTAATTGCGGGAGGTAACGAGGGAAAAGTCGCTGACGATGCAATGGTCAATTTGGGTGTGAGAAGACGAGGTGTGGTGAGTGTTGTTGAAAGGAATTACGGAGAGAAGATTGTTGTACAGAAGTCCAACAGGGAATCGGAGTCATGAAAAGAACGGTTTGGGTCGATGTTGAAATCACCGATTACGACGATCACCGATTTTCTGGCATCCTGGAAGGATGGCAGAAGTCCCTCAAAGTCAATCTGAAATAAGGAGAGGTGGCCAAGTTTGATAGGACTATACACGACAGCAAGGAGAAAAGGTCGGCAGTTCTGCGGAAAAATATGGAGTAGAAGGTACTTGGGTTATCCGCAATAGTCCAGGTGAAGATGCTAGGACAATGGCACCGATATCATCACGCACGTAAAGGCTAATCCCCCCCACCTTTTCCTCCGCGGTCAAGTCTAACAAGTTGATAGTTGGAGAGATGAACAAAGTTGTTTGGGACATAGAGTTTTACCCATGTCTCCGACATAGCAATTATGTCGAATGAGCCGCGGTAGAAAAAATCGGAAAATTCTGTAAAGTGGGGGAAGAACGATTGACAGTTCACGTGGCAAAGGCACAGACATCCGGGTGATAGGTGAGTAGTCTGACGGATATGGCGTCATTTTTTACCGGACTGAGGAACTCGAGCTGAGAAAGCCTGAATAGCAACAGACTGAGTACTCAGAAGAGAGAGAGGGGGTGCTGGAACCGTTGGAATGAGAGTGAAACAATTATGCGGTACGGGAGGGCGCAACGGATTGACAGCGGCCGCAAGCGCGACAGGGGGAGACAACCTTGCGAGAAAAAGGCCCGCGGCCCGCCCCCCCTCCCTCGGCGCGACCGGTAGCGGTGATCCAGCCATCAACATCCGTAAATGCTTGCGATTCCGAAGGCAAATAGGAGGAATGTCCAGGTTATGTCTAATGTGGATGGACCCATTTCTTACCCAAGCGCGGTGAACGCGTCCCTCCCCGGCCGCGCGTTTTGCCTCGCCGAGGAGAGCGAGCAGAACGCTCATTGATATCGATAACGCAGGGGAGGAGACCAGGGACGTCGGATCCATCCTTCCTTTGGCTCTCTTACCGTTGATCCACCGGTTGCGAGCATCACACGTGGCCAGTTTAACGATGACGGGACGAGGTTGGCCGCCAGTAGCAGGTATTAGGAAGCAGGATGTACTTTGTCCGGGAGCGACCTCCATTCCAATTGCAACAGCGATACTAGAGATTGTCTCACGTAGATCTTTCGAGGGCGGTTCTCTAACTCCGAAGATGATTAGTTCCGAGCACAGTCTGGCGCGCTCGAGAGCCTCCAGCCTATTCTCTATCGCAGATAGCCCGCGCAATTTAGCGGACGGACCACAAGCCTTGAGGGCGTCTATCCGTCGATCGAGGGCGGCCTGCTGCGCCCTGAGGTCTCGAATCGAAGTTGTAAGCGCATCCGAAGTCGCCGTGAGCCGCGCATTGAGAGCAGACAGCTGAGGTTTAATTGTGGAGAGGTCGATGAATTGCGCCTTAATAGTAGAAAGATCCTACAACTAAGACTCGATGCTCGATATCTTGGAAAGAAAAGAGGAAAGAATGGCGTTTGTTGAGTCTGACACAGGTACGGCAGGATCGACGTCAGTTGAGACACAGGGCGTGAGGGCGGTGAGTTGATGCCCGAAGCGAGAGTGCTCTCCGCATAGTGGGCAAGTGACATCATCAGAAGAGGCAGCAGAGTGGGCAGGAAGTTTCAGACACTCCAGATGGAAAGCATGCTTTGCATCTTGCTCACACTAGACAGCCGCAGCAGCCGACATGAACTTTTTTCAGATCCGACAGCTGAGAATCATCTCAATTGACTGAGAGAACCACGAGGCCAATCCACGATGCGTTGCCGGACGCGCGCGCGACAGCGCAGTTAATAGGTTTAGGAATGCACGCAGGTCCCCGCACGCAGACAGGAAGGTTGCAAAACGCTCAGATCGCGCAAGAGAGACAACGCAGGCGCCAAAGCAGATGATCAGGCATAAGTCCCATAACCTCAATGATATTGAGAACCAGAAAACCACGGAATCACCATGAAAACAGGACAGACACTCACCACGGGAAAGCAGCGTCAAGCGAATAAAAAGCCCTTGACCGATAGAGTCTGAAAGAAAGGGCTCCAGAGGGCCGAAGGCGGCAGAAAAAGTGCTCGAAAGCGGATCGAACAAGTAAGCGTCTGAACAGTACTTACGCGCGCCAGAGAGACGCGTATTTGGTGGGATAAGAAGAGTGTGATCCACTATAAGCTGCTAAAACCTGGTCATACCATCACGAGAGACTTCTACAGGCAACAATTGATCCGTTTAAAGCTATAGCCGAAAAACGTCTAGAATATGCGACCAGACACGAGTTCATAACCTTTCACCATGACAACGCTCGGCCTCATGTTGCTGTTCCGGTTAAAGTTATTTGGAAAATAGCGGATGGGAAGTTCTGGCTCACGCGTCTTATAGCCCAGACTGCCTCTTTCGACTACCGTTTGTTTTAATAGATGCAGAACGCTTTGACTGGAATACACTTTACTTCAGAACAAGATATCAAAAATTAGCTTGATTTATTCTTGGCTTCAAAAGATAAACATTTTTTCCGCGACGGAATCCATAAATTATCAGAAAGATGGGAAAAAGTAGTGGCTAGCGATGGACAATACTTTGAATAAGGTACTAATTTATTTTATCGTTCAAATAAATATGTCTTTCAAGCAAAAAATGGACCGAATTAAGTTGTACATCCAATCTGTCCGAATAGATTTGTTATTTCTTGTACAACTATATAATTTTTGTTATTATTCATAATAAATATTGCCACTAAAAACATGTTTTATCTTAAAAACGTTATATTTCAACAGGTTTTTTTAATGTCACCCCAGCAAACACAAAATTACCGATATATTAATGTTAGTAGTAATTTTCCACTCAGCAATGTTATTGTATAATACGTTTGTTATAAGACATTTACATTGTTGAGTGGAAAATTACAATTAACATTTACATAACAATAATTTTGTATTTGCTGGAAATGGTTTCAGTGCATAAGCTTGCTTTTCCCATTGCTCGGGGAGCGCTCGGAATGCGGCAGTAGCGCAGGGACAACGGTTGCCTGGCAACGGTTAGGCATTCCCCACTCCTTGGCTCGCGCCTTTTGTTTACACGAGATGCCCGGGCCCATTTCTACTATTCGCTTTCCAGGACATATATGTTTGAATCATTTGCAAATCTTATTGTATATTTGATACATCAGTGGCCTATTTATCCAAATCTGTAATCGCTTATTTAGAAAAATATTCGTAAAATTGAATAAATATTGTTTCATATTCATATTCACATTTACGTGAAAAAAAATGACGATAAATGTAAGAAACATTTTAAAATCGTTACAAGAAGCTTTTAATTGTTCACAATATAATATCGATTTAGCTATTAATGATGATGAAAGAGCTTTTGCGTCACAATTGGAGAATATAATTAAAGACTCCATTGATTGTTGAAAGCTTTGATATTTGAAAGTTATACCACTTTATGTTGCGAAGATAATACTGCGCTTTCTGAAATTCATGCAATTGAAGAAGATTTCCATGATGATTATAACGCTATTATTAATGATAATAAAAAAGTTAAAAGCATGATAGATTTCAAATATAAAGAAAAAGCTGTTCAATATTGGCATTCTGGTACAAAGAAAAATTTAAAATTTTAATGTACGAAGTAAATTTAAAAAAGTTCAAAATATTACAATGTTATATAGATGGGAAAAGCAAGTAAAAGAAGGTGACACAAGAAACGAAAAATTATTGGAAATTACCAAATATGTCATAAAACAGTTTCAAAATGCACATTTGAAGTTAATACCAATTCATGATATTGATATTAAGAGATGGGCTTTAAATGCAAGAAATGAAGTACAATTACCTCGAGAACTTTTCACGGCTTCATCAAAGTGGATTCACAATATTAAAATAAAACACGGAACCGTATCCAGAAAAATTAATAGATTCACTACTTAAACGCTCTTATCAAAGAAAGATGATTTAGTACAAGAAGCAAATCAATTTGTATCCAAAATTAGGGAGCAAATCTCATTATTAGGAGCTGACAATGTTTATAATTCAAATCAGTCTGGTTTTAATTATGAATCACATGCAGGACGAACATTATCTTTTAAAGGAACAGCAAAAGTTGAATGTTTAACACAATCGAAGAATTCATTAACACATAGCTATACTATACAACCGATTGTATCAGCTAGTGAATTATTCAAGTCGCCTTTGTTTATTGTTTTACAAGAAACGGGTGGGCAATTCGGGCCTGTTGTTGAAATGAACATATATAAAGCAGAAAATATTGTCGTAGTATCTTCAAAATCTGGGAAATTATCATCTGACCTGGCAATTCAATGGTACAAAGATATTTACTTACCTGTGGTTGATAAACAATCGGTTTTATGTTTAGATTCGTGGACAGGACAAACAAAGAAAAATTTTGACAACGTTTGTCTAGAAGGTAAAGATGTTAATATTTTTACAATTCCTGCTGGGACAACTGGTATAATTCAACCCCTACATGTTTATAGATTCAGACCGTGGAAAAATTTTTTAAAACATTTTTCAGATCTGGTAATTTTGTATGGCTTGGATGTCAATTTACATGCAAGAAACAATGTATTAAAACTTTAGTTGCTGATTCATAACCAGTTTTCTTCAGCCAGGTTTGTAAACATGTTTAAATATGCATAGTATAAAAGTGGGTATATTCAAGAAAAACCACCTAAATGCAAGACTCCTGTTTGATACTGTTTTGAAAATTGTGATACATTCTGCAAGTATTGTGAAGATAATGCTTTAATTAGGTGCGCTTGGTGTACACATTATATATGTTTTACTCACTTTTTTGATCCCAGCAATCAAAGCGTCCCTCATTATTGTAAAGACTATAAAGAATAGACATTAATTAATATTATTAAAGTAAGTTATAATGTAACATTTAATTAATTTAAGTTTTTTTAAAATTGTTAAAATACAAATATAAAAATTAAAAAACAACATACAAATAAAAACACAAAAAAAATTACAAAACAATAAACAAATAAAAAAAACAAAAACAAAACAAACAAAAAAAAATAAAATGAAATCCTTGTAAATATTAATTAATTTGACGATAAATGAAATTGTTTACCATTATTTCGGGATAAATTTAAATGTTACGTAAGAAATTTGATAAAAGGCTGGTCACCCTTAAATCCTCAAACAGTCTCACTGTTTTGGATGCGTTTGTAACATATATCTTTTTCAAAATTTTTGAATAAAATTTGCAATTATTTGGGCATTTTTAAAATTTTTGTTTCAAATACAGGGGGTGGTTTATCCACTAAAAATGATTGAACCGAGTCGAAAACTTTTTATTTTTTATATTTCTTGATGCAACTATTTTATTTGGTTTAGGCCAAAAATACTAAATCCTTATATACAAAACAATTAAGTCGATACCCATAAATTCAAAGGGGTGTAAATATGGTTTTCCGCCGATAAAAAAATACGTATGTCTTATTTTTACGTCTGCTAAAACATATTCAAAAATTATCAAAATCGGCGATTTACATTTGGGTAGTGTTATTTGTGAGAGAAGCCACCGAGCATCATGTTATGCAATGTAGAACAAGACGACAGCATGCAAGCGACCATCATCGCTGTACTGTAAGTCATTTATACTTTTTTTATTCCCGCACATGTTAGATGAGCCAAGCGACTCACTGACCACGAGTGGAATCGAAATCGACTCACCGATTGCGAGTGAAGTAGAGGAAAATGCGCGTAGACAAACGCACCGCGGACGCAGATAAAGCGCCAACTGGCTCTGACAAGTACAACCCGACTCGAGTGATTACCAAACGCCACTTCAAAATCCTCGACTTCAGCCTAATGGATAACAACAATACTAACACAACAGAAACGGAACTACCGTTTAACGCCAACTTTTGTTTGGCATGCTTCCTCGAATGGCCGCAGGACCGAGTAATCTCAACCCGTTTAACGCCGCGACAACTTGCGAGACGCAATAAACGCATGACCTCCTGGGCGCCGACCCGAATGAGAACTTGACATTACAAAATGTCATGCGCGAAATAAAAAGATTGCAAACACGGATTGATGAAAATGAGGTTCAAGTTTGCATTCCACGAAATACCACAAACCGCCGACTAAGTACTTTTCACAAGCACGCATTTGATATTACGCACGAGCGATATTTGCAAGACATAAGGAACCAACGGGGTTCCATGGTTAATTTTCTACTGTTAAAAGACGCGCGGAACATAATACTCGAGATAGACGGGACGAAGCAAAACCGCGTCAAAAAATTTATAAACGCAAATACTTACGCGATGAAAAATATTCACCCTGCAGAGGAACACACACTATTAGAAGCCATCCTATGTACAAAGTTTAAAGACAAGGCAATGACCAATTTTCAGACACGCGAAATACACAGTTTTGAGCAACTGAAGCGAGAACTCGAACGAGTATCTCAGCAAGAGAAGCACTGTCCACCTTTAGATAGAATTTAACTCATTAAAACAGCGGCACAATGAAAGTGCCCAAGACTTTGGTCGTTGGGTCGACCAGCTAGCTATGGAGCTATTCGAATCTATAGAGGAAGGCAAAGAGCACACTGCCGAACAAAGGCAAACAATTTTAGAAAATATCAAAGAACTGGTTCTGCACAACTATCACACCGGACTACATGAGGACATTAAGCTACTCGTCCGCTTTCAGCGTTATACTTCTTTAACAGAGACGATAGCCGGCGCCATAACCGAGGAGAAAGTTAAAGTTAAAAACTTAATAACAGAAATAATTTACAGTACCGGTCAAAAGTTTAGACTCACCTATATACTTATGCGTTTTATATCAATAATCAAAATTTTTAGCAACAGATATTAGTAAAAAAATTCAGTTGTAAAGCAAAACGGTCGATGAATTAAAAATTACCACAAAAATAATTGGATTATATAAATTTATTTATATTTTACTCTCTTCAAAATAACCTTTTTTAGCCTTCAAAACACCTGTACATATTCTGGGCATTCTTTCTATCAATTTCTTCAGAGTCAGAGCGGAAATTTCAGTCCAGGATACTTGCAGGAACTCCCACAGTTGGTTTCGATTTATTGGTCTCATTTTTCGCACGTTCTTATCCAATTCATCCCACAAAAGTTCTATTGGGTTCAAATTAGGTGAATGAGGGGGCCAATTCATGTATTTTAACTCTTTTTGCTTTTCTTTGTTGATAATATAGTTTCTGCACAATTTTGATGTGTGTTTAAGGTCATTATTCTGCTGGAAAATAAAACCATGACCAGCTAGTTTTTTTCCACACGGAAAAGCATAGAGTTGTAAAATACTGTGATATTGCCGTTGATCTATAAACCCTTCGATTTTTACAAGATCGCCAACTTTTTCTCCAGCAAAACATCCCCAAACCATAACCGAACCACTTCCATGCTTTACTGTTGGTACTATACACTGCTCTTTCATGCGTTCGCCGACCTGGCGACGAACGTACCGCCTACGTTTTCCCCCAAAAATTTCAAACTTTGATTTGTCTGTAAATAATACTTTTTTCCATTGATTAATTGACCAGTTTTTATGTTTCTTTGCCCATTGCAATCTTTTGACTTTATTTTGTTTACGTAGCAGTGGTTTTTTAGCAGCTACACATCCTTTTAATCCATGATCACGAAGTCGGCGTTGAACAGTCGTTACAGATACTGGCTTCTCTCGGGTAGCATTCAGTTCTTCGCGTATTTCTGGTGCAGTACGAGTTCACAAACACTTACTTTGGACACAGATGAACTTATCTTCACTTTTCGAAGTTACTCTGGGTCTTCCAGAACGATGACGGTTCGTGTTTAACCCAGTTTCTTGTTTTTTTCTCAACGTCCTCACAACTGTAGTCTGGGACGGCGGGTCCCGATAGCGCACATCCGGATAGCACACAAACCACTCACAATGGCAGATGCCTAGAGATTTTCCGTAGGTTGGGTTAGATAAGTCAAGATGATTGGTTGATGGGTTATCGGGATGTGCGCTATCGGAACCCTCCCGTCTGGGAAACTTTAGTTTTCAATGATATTTGTCATGTAGAATATCTTTCTTTATGTAGTGCTACAATTATGGCGCGTGTTTCTACGCTTAATTCTTTTTTTCGATCTATTTCGTGCACTATAAACGGAATAAATAATATATAAATATTTCTTTTGTTCTATGATGTGTATTTACATAGAATATGATTTCTATTGTAAATTTTTACTGGAAATATAACTAAGTTAGTTAAACTTACTTTAGACAAAGAGAGTAAAAGAAAATTGGTAATAATACACTGAGAGAACTGAGCAGTAACGCAGCCAGACTAAAACGACATGCGTAATGTGAACATTCATTTCGAAATAAACACGAAACAAAACAATCATAATAAGTGAACGTGAATACGTAAATAAGTGGCTATCACATAGCATGTATCAATGTTTTGATTGAAATTCAATGTTTCAATACCGTCAAAGTCAATGTTATTTACGAAAATGTATTATTTCAAAAATGCTGAGTCTAAACTTTTGACCGGTACTGTATATGCAGGCAAGAATAAATACAAAACACCGACATAATTTTTTTATTAAAATATCATACAGTGCAACAAGTGTGAAAAGAATAAGTATTACGGCCAAGACTGCCGAAGCAGTCGCTACGCAAATTGCTTCTCATTGCCAAAGCCGAAAGGACGGCCTCGCGTGAATACATTAGAAAAGTATTGTAATCATTGCCAAAAACGAGGTCACACCAGACAAGAGTGTTAATCCTTACACGGCTGACTTGAAAAAGCAGACAATTTCTCGCGCTCAGTCCGAACGGGAAAAACCATGAGAGAGAATAGCCATGAAAAACAAAGAGCGATAAAAGCCGCCGAGGCTCAGAGCAGCGAAGACGAGGATAGAAATAAGAATGTGTCATTTAAATGTACGGTCGCCTTTTATCGCATAGCGCACCTCCGCACGCCATGCGCCGAGAACGGGCTAGATCTAATTTCACTGCCAGTACAAGAAGCAGCTTGAAACAAAATAGAATTTTTATTTGACACAGGTGCAACAATTTCATTAATCAAACTGAAAACTTAAACAAATGAAACCGAGATAATTGAAGAAAAAATACAGCTCACCGGAATATCGGGCCACTCTGTAACTACAATCGGAAAAGCCTATATACATATCGTAGTGGATGATAGGCTCAGAAAACATTTGTGTCACCTGGGATGACATACCGTTTGCCTACAAAAGTATTCTCGAAGTTGATTTTATTCGAAAAAATAAAGCGACGTGCAATTACGATACGAAGCAAGTAATAATAGGCGATACATGATTCAAGTTATAATCATATAAGAAAATAACATTAAAACCGCGTAGTAAAACGCTGGTCCAAGTAATCACAAACATAAACAAAACAGAAATAACCAAAAAAAGACTACGCCAGGAGTATACATAGGCGAATGTCTCATCGAACCACGCGACTTTATGGACGTAGTAAGCACGATAAATACCACAGACGTGTTGGTGGAGATAACGACTTTACACGTGACACTCGAGACGATCGAGGAAGAACGTGACGAAGAGATAAATGCCGCATACGAAAACGCATACGTCACAAGCAGAAAGATAGGAAAACTTATGACAATTACTGCAAATAGAGCATTTGAACGCGGAAGAATGGAAGGCTTTAATAGAAATCTGCAACGAATTTTCGGACATTTTTTTTCTCAAAGTGGTTTTACTCACGTGTACCCCAACCGTAACGCATGAAATTAATACGCGCACAGATATCGCACTTGTAAACATACTACCATACCGCTTGCCAGAAGAACATAAGGAAGAGGTCAGTAAACAAATAGACAAAATGTTAATAGACGAAATAATTAGACCAAGTGCAAGTCAGTGGAACGCGCCGCTATTAGTAACGACCCAAAAAACTGACGCATCCGGAAAACGGAAAATGAGAATAGTAGTGGACTTCAGAAAATTGAACGATATAACGATATCGTTATATAGGCAATTTATTTTGGTCACCAAACATAACATACTAGAACAGCTAGGTAGCGCCAAATACAACATTAGACCTATCGTCATAGTATCATCAGATACTGATGGCAAAAAGAAACAAAGAAAAAACAACATTTTTCACTCCCTACGAGCATTATAAATATAATAAAATGTCATTTGGATTAAAAAATGCACCGGCAATGTTTCAACGGCTAATGAACTCCGTGCTCGCCAGCGTGCAAGGTATCAGATGTCTCGTATACTTAGATGACATTGTCATATACGGATCAAGCCTGCAGGAGCATAACTGACACCTCACAGAGATATTCCAACGACTAAGGAAACACAATTTAAAACTCGAAATAGACAAGTGCGAATTTCTTAGAAAAAAAGTTAACTATCTAGAGTACGTTATCACAGAAAAAGGAATACGACTAGATTCAAACAAAATAGTGGCAGTAAAAAATTTTCTAACGCCAAAGAAAGTAAAAGATATTTAAGCGTTCCTGGGCCTAACAGGATATTATAGAAGATTCATACAGAATTTTTTAAAGTAGCAAAACCATTAACCATGTTTTAACACAGAAGGAAAAAAAATTTGCATGGACGGTAACATAACAGCACGCTTTGAGTTGCTCAAGGAAAGGCTGACGACAGCACCGGTGTTACGTTACTTAGACTTTAAAGAGACATTTATAGTGACTTTAAAGAAACATTTATAGTGACGACCGACGCATCTGACTATGCAATAAAAGCAATACTGTCACAAGGGCCGATTGGACAAGATCGCCCGATAGCATATGCTAGCCGAATTCTAGGCAAAGCGAAACAGAATTATAACACAACGGAAAAAGAGCTACTAGCCATCGTATGGGCGGTAAAGTATTTCCGCCCATACTTATACGGAACCTATTTTAAAATTATTACAGATCACAAACCGCTGACATGGCTGTTCAGAGTGAACGACTCAGGCTTGCGACTAATACGGTGAAGACTCAAGTCAGAAGAGTACAACTATGAGATCATTCACCGACCCAGAAAAAGAAGTACAAACGCCGATGCCCTGAGCAAGCACGAGTCAGGTGAACAGCATTGAGCAGAAAGATAAAGAATATACGGAGAAGGAAAAGAAACAACTCCTATACCAGTACCATGATGCACTCACAGGAGAGCACCAAGGAGTAGAATGCACCCTAAATCGCTTAAAAACAGAACACAGGTGGAAAGGCATAACAAAAAATGTGGAAAATTACATCGCAGAATGCGAAAAATGCCAGAAAAATAAATTATCAAAAAAACAAAAAGCACTGCTAATAATTACAGACATATCAGAAAAACCATAATAGAAATGCGCCCTAGAGATGGTAGGACCGCTAACAATGACGGTCTCAGGTAATAAATACCTATTAAAATCTCAAGACAATCTAACGAAATTTGGGAAAGGTATACCATTACCTAATCAAGAAGTGGCAACAATAGCAAAAGAATTTACAACAAAAATTGTACTAGAATATGGAATATCCGAGATAATACTCACGGACCAAGAAAAAAGTTTTTTAAGTGATCTATTCAAAAATATATGTAAGTTATTGCAAATAAAGAAAGTGCAAACCACGGCCTATCACTCAGAAAGCAATGGAACGATCTCATCGAACACTGGCGGAATATTTACGCTATTATATCAATGAAGAATAGACCGACTGGGATGAATAGATTCCTTATGCAATGTTCACGTTTAACACAACACCGCCACCGAATACACTCCGTTCGAGCTAGTGTACGGGAAGGCTACATTGCCCACGGCACTATCAAAGACGCCGAGAACAACGTACAGCTATGACAATTACGCACAAGCGCTAAAAGAAAAAATAAGTGTCGCAAACCAGATAGCACGAGAAAATCTGAAAGAATAAAAAACCAAAGCAAAAGAGTACTACGACCGGAAAACAAAAGAAACAATTTATAAAATCGGAGATAAAGTCCTACTCTACGACGAGACACTAAGAAGAGGAAGATCGAAAAAACTAGAAGTACTATGGATCGGACTGTACGTAATAATAGAAAAACACAACGACGTGAACTATACAATTAAGAAGGGACGGAGAAAAATACAGGTACACACGAACAGAATAAAACAATTTATAGAACATTGAAAGAAAAACGCCATTCTTTCTTCCCTGCTTTTTCTACCAAAAAGCACCGCGAAGAAAACGCGCAACACACACACACACACACACACACACACACACACACACACACACACGCGTGCGTCCGCGCGCGCAACCAGAAAAGCGATATGACGCTCCACAAACAAAACAGAGAGCAAGAAGAAAAAACGCCACACACAAAACAAAGACGAACACACTAAGCAACAATCTAATGGGCGAACAACAAATAAGTATATAAGACAGAAAAAAGCCAAAGAAACAAATAAAAGAAAAAATAAATTACCAAACAAAATTTATATTTCTTTTTTTTTTATAGCGGGGAAAAATCCTCATAGGAGACCTCTCCCTTTCTGGGGAGGAGGGTATGCCGGACTTTTACCGGCTAAAAAACTCCGAGAGAGTCAAAATAAAACGTCACATAAAAAAATTGCCAACGGATAAAAGTCAAGCAATAAAAACTCGAATCTCTAAAACTAAAGTACTACAATAAAAATACAGCTAAAAGGTTACTATAATACTAAAGTCACTACAAACTATGAGCAAACAGTTAATCCTCTCCATCGTTGAAGGAGCTCGGACGAAAACCTCCCAAAAGATGGGGCTTGTACCCCAAATCACTCTCAAGATCAAAGACGATTATTTCATCTATAAGAGCATCAACACCCTTAGCCGGAGCACCCTGCACAAAAAATCGCTCATTATCTAACTCAAAGTTAACCGCCATGTCACGTCGTCATCCCCCGGAAGAACCGGATTGTCTTCAGCCTCCAATTCGGAATCATCGGACAAATCTAAAGCCAAGTAGTTATTCAAAAAACTTTTATAACCATTACCAAGCAAAGGCTTGTCATCAGAGTCCTCAGACATACCATAGACTCATCACTTGAGCCATTGTCCGAACCTAAATCAATGTCCTCTAAGTCCTCAACATCCTCATGGTTTGGGCCATCAAGTACATCTAACAGGAGCTCGCCGACGAGTTCCACAGCATCGTTTGCCGCAAATTTCAATTTAAGCAACTGCGGTTTTATCTTGTCCTGATCGGACCTCTCCGCGACATCTTCTACAGGACCGGCAGCAGCAAAATTAGGCACTAAAAAATGCATAACGACAAAATCAGTCACGAAGCTGAGACGAAAATTAACAGGCAGTCAAAAAAAGACTGAAAAGCAGCGAGAGAAAAGAAGTCGAAGAAATGATAATTAAAAAGCTGACTTAGCCGAAGTAAAAGTTATCAAAAAAAGCAACACCAGGTAAGAAAAAAAAACAGAACGAAATCAGAAGCTCACGAGAAAAAAAGAAGATAGAAACAATTGTAGAGGCAACTCACCAGAAGAGGAACCGCAAAAAGATCCTCACGGGGAATAGTTTTAATGGATTGAAACGAGTGCTCAGAAATTTCACTTCGAATCTTTACTCAAATCTGGTGCACTATCCACTCCCGGCAATATATCATGATGACCCTCCAATATAAGACTGAGCGAAGGATCAAAAACGTCCCAAAAATCAATCGGATCTCGCACACGAGAATCTCCAAACCACAAATACACAGGAAACAGCATGACGACAATCAAAACCGATCGACAGTCACGACAAAACTAACGCTCGAAAGACAGCAATGTTCAAAGATAGTAAAAGATAGATCAAATAAGAGACACAGGAAACTGAATAATACGAAACTTAATTGCAGACTCATGGCCACGAGCAGCCTACTACATGAAATAAAAACAAAATTACCAGCACCATGCGAAGTGCAGGAATTTAAACACGAACCAGGACTATACTTTGAAAAAATTGGTACAATGAAGCAAATAGAGACAACATGGAAACTAGTCATAGAAATCGACGTAGCAGCAATAAACCGAAGAGTGCTACAGGAATATATAGAGCATACAGAAAAAATGTGTAAACAAACGAACTAAATTGCAAAAATACATTACAAATACTACACGAGAAAAATAGAAAAATAACTACAGCAGCAGAAAGACTACAAATGATATATAAAACGCCGATACTAAGGTGAGGACTAATAGATGCTATTGGCACAATTAGCAAGACACTCTTCGGAACGATGGACGCAAACGACGCACGCACAATCGGAGAGCAGATAAGACTACTCAACAACCACCAACAAATGATACGTCACAAAAAACTAATTGAAAATAATAGATGCAACGATCGGACACGTACAGACCTTGGAACAAATCATTGAGCAAAACAAAAACATACTCGCCAACATGACGCAAAAGATGCAAAAACTAACATCACAGATAGTGGAACATAAAGAAATTGACGAGAACATGATAATATTAAACGCCGTCATGGCAGATTAAGAAGATATCAAGGACATTACAGAATACTTAACGCCAAATCAGCAGCGATACGATTACTGCCAATCAACGAAATTATATCAGGGAGGTAGTAGCACAGCTGACAGGTGGACTACATTTTTCCTTTAGGCTCCGGACCGAAAACTGGAGAACGATTTAAAAATACGTAAGCATCAACGCGTACTTCGACAAAGCATGTGTATACAGTATATTAAAGTTCTCTGTAATAGCGTGCCTTATGTACGAGATAATTAAAACCTCTGTCGAGATACGACTATAATAACGTATTTGCGTTCTTAAAAATAACCCTTTGCGGCAATCAGCAAATCGAGCCAAACGTACCTACGATTAGATAAAAAAGATTTAAGTAGTTGTATACTACAGAATACCGCGTACAAGGTGATGCGAATTTATACAGGACAGCGGTCCGGCTCGTAAACGTATAATATCGAATGAATAATATAAGAACGAGATATTCTTTGCTTTTTTGGCTTACAATTTGCTCTTAATCTTAACAATCAAGATACAGTTAGCGGAACGTTTCGGACGTACTTATCCCTTTTCAGTTGCATTAATTTACATTTTTAATGTCGAATTACTATACTTAAATATAAATTTCTACGTAAGCGCATAACTATACTGATTTTTTGTTCGTTATATAAAACCCGATTGTCAAGGACAGTAATAAAAGGAGAGTAATAAAAAATATATAACAATCCCATACATAAGAGGCGTGTCCAAAGTAGTAGCATCTGTTATAGACAAGAACAAGTTCACGATAGGTTACAGATGTTTAAACTGACAGAACAAGATTGTCAAAGCACAGAAAGACAAAGACATCATTACTGCCACACACAACGTGGTATACAAAATAAAATGTAATGACTGCGATGCGTCCTATGTAAGCCAGACTAAAAGAAAATTGAATACTAGAATTAAAGAACACACAAATAATATCAAATTAGGTTTGTCAAGACACTCTGTCATCTTAGAACATATCACATGTTACAATCACTTGACAGATTGGAACAACACATTAATTTTAGATACAGAACCAAATATTACAAAAAATTAATATCTAAAATGATACACATAAAAAAGCAGAACAACGGATTCAATTTATAAAAAGACACAGAGCTTTTAAACAAATCTTACTTTGATTTGCTTGACAGGTTAGCTGGTTGAAATTAGAAGCATAACATAATATATCTATAAAGACAATAAATGGTTTATATTACCTGCTTCACGTTGACTAGCTTTTTATACTCATTATCAGTCGCATCTCCGCACGAAATAGACACGCGATATACTATTTGTAAGTTTTTAAATTATTAATGTATACGTCAGTCTATTGAGTTGGCAACTAAGTGATTGCGGATTTGAAATAAGAAGGAAAATTCAAAATTTTTGTTTAAAAATATAACTTCATTCAATTAGGTATTGTCCGTTTTTGTCGATGACTTTTTGTTATCTTTCAGGCAGTGTCATAATTCCATGTTTATAAAATTTCTGATTTGTGCCAGCAAAAAACTGAATTAAATGTGATTTTACATCATTAAAAATTTTACCATTTAAGGACTTCTGCATGGAACGAAATAAATGGTAATTTGAAGGCTCAAGGTCAGGGCTATATGGTGGATGTGACAACACATCTCAACCTAATTTCAATAATTTTTGGCGAGTGACCAAAGATGTGTGGAGCTTTGCATTATCATGCTGGAAAACAACACCTTTACGATTTGCCAATTCTGGCCGCTTTTCTTGAACTGCATCGCTCAGTTTGGTGAGTTGTTGAACGTATACGTTTGAATTAATCATTTGGTTTCCTGGTAAAAGTTCAAAGTGCAGAATTTTTTTATAATTCCATTAAACTGATAGCATAATCTTTTTCTGGTGAATCTTAGCTTTTGGTGTTGTCTGGGCTGGTTCATCTTGTATCACTTACAATTTTTTCCGATTAACGTTGTTATAAACATTGTTATAAACTACACTTTTCATTGCTAGTTATCAGTCATTTTAGAAATGGATCAGTTTTGTTGTGTTTCAGAAGTGAATCGCAGATGCTAATGCGTTGCGTCAAATAAATTTTCTTAAGCTGATGAAGGATCCATAAATCGAGTTTCTTGACATAGCCAAACTGTTTTAATTTTTTTTTAATGCGTGTATGCGATACATTAAGCTTCTCTGCAATCTTACGTGTTGTGTTATAACGATCTGAATCGTTAATGGCCTTGATATGGGTCTCATCAATTTCAACTGGACGACCAGATCGTTGCGCATTTTTCAACGAAAAATCATTAGAACGAAATTTGGCAAATCAATTTTGACACTGCTTTTCTTTTAAGGCTTTAATCCCATATACGGCACATAACTTTTTGTGTGCTTGCGATGCGTTCTTGCCTTTTCGGAAATAATATAATAAAATATGTCTGAAATGCGCGTCTTGTTTTTCCATTTTTTAATTGGGATAAAGACAAAACTAAATAACTAATTGATATAATTTTTTTACTAAATTAAAGGCTGCAGTCTAAACAACAAGAAAACAATATAGATTAGGTACTTAGAACAAGTTGACGAAACAAAAAAATGTGCTAAGGCTATCTATTGACAAAATCTGCAATTACTTAGTTGCCAACCCAATATTTACATCATTGGGACCATGTTGAAAGTTTTTTACATTTTTGAATCACTATTCATCTAAATTATTTTTATTTCTTTAAATTAGTATTAGTTATTTAAATTGTTATTTATTAATTTAAATTATTACATTTTAATAGCGAGACTTGAAACATCGAGACGGTGTCTCACAGTGGACCATGGATTCAGACTGTTCTCGCATTGCATCGACGAATAAAATGCTGATTTTTATATAATGGACAAAAAAATTGGCATAGTTATTCACTCACGTAAAAATGTATATTTAAGTACAGTAATTCGACATTAGAAATGTAAATTAATACGGCTGAAGAGGAACAAGTACGTTTGAAACATTTCGCTAACTGTATCTTGGTTATTAAGATTAAGAACAAATTGTAATCCAAAAAACCAAAGAATAGCTTGTTCTTGGTCTTATATTATTTATTATTTATTGATACGAGCGTAAAAAGATTGATATAATATTGATATTGGATTAACGATTGGCTGAAGACCGATTGAATTGAAGACCGTTAATTTGTAAAGTCTGTCTTTATTATTTCTAAAGCGCACGTGAATAATTGAAGTGCGTGAATGAACAAGTGTGGGAGATTTACCGATCGTAACAATGTGTCTTGTATGTATCCGCATCACCCTATACATTTGCGAACAAAATATACCAAAATACCACATACAAGCCGTGCGAAATTCAAATGTACGCAGAAGAAACACGAAATGTAAAAAATTGTGGAACTAGATACATAGTATCTAGTTCCACAACACCACGCTGTAGATAAAACTAACAGAGCCTCAGACATGGCTATATTTAACACTAACAAACGAGAACACAATAATAGAATGCAAAATACAAAGAAAAGCACATTAATAATTAACAACCACTGCAAATTTACAACTAACAAGATAAAGATAATAACAAAAAACAAAATAAGCACGCGACTAATAGAATATCACTTCCCAGAAACTAACCTGACGCTTACACAAAATAAAGTACAAATAGACAAGATACAAGAATCGGAACTAAAGCAAATGATAAGAGACCCAACAGAACTAACAAAATATAGCTGAAAACTAAACAAGAGAAATTAACACAAATAGCGGACACATACGAACGTCCAGAGAATTTGTGTCTAGCACAGGAACAATAACAATGGGCGGATCCCGATAGCACACGGGACCGATAGCACACCACCATTTATAGCGGCCAATTCCTAGAGTTTTTCCGTGGTAAGGTTAGATAAGTGAAGATAGTTAGTGGGCTATCGCACCGTGCGCTATCGGATCCCGTCCCAAAATAAGCGAAATAATAAAAAGGAAACGGTTTGCCGAAGCAACCGCAGAGCAACAAAACTAACCAAACATAGCATACGTAGTAATAGAAGAAGAAATTGTAAATCTACGAACACTTGCATTAACAAAAATTTCAGTCTCCTCAATTTTCTTTTTTTAAAGGGGGAAGAATGTTATAGCCTAGTCATAACACGGTGCATGGCAACAAGAATCAGTTACCATGTCCTGTCAGTAAAATTACTTAGCAAGCATTTTCGCAACATACGAGTAGAGCAAAGTCGAAACCCGAAATGCCGAAAACCAAACGGGCAACGACTGAAGACGTGCTGCGAAAGCGCTGACCACGCAAAAATCTTTGCGCCAAGCAATAGCTTAGCGCGATCACCTTAGGGTAAAAGCGCTGACCATGCAAAAGTCATCACGCCAAGCAACCACTTAGCGCAATCACTTTAGTATATAAGCACCAATTGACAGGCAATTGGGGGAGTTATAATCAAACATTCGTACATTACACATCTATCCGTTGCAATCTACAAGAAGCAGTCAGCTACTTCAAGAATTACGCACGCAAAGGACCAACATCGACGTTCCAGTCACACCGACAAGCAGGCACTCTGTCTCACTCGAGTTGTGAACATTATAACACGAGCTTACGTTCGTGAGAGATAAAGGTCTGTGCCGAAATAAACGTCTTTATTACAAACGGACTCTTTTTTCTGTAAGTCATCTCATCGGCCCTTATCCCCTTTTCCTGGCGTCAATCGGATTTAGGTCCGACATAGTGCGTTACAAAACACAACAAAATCAAAGAGGTAATTTTGATGAAAATTATTATTATTATTATTATTATCTTAATTGAAGTGCAAGTAGGTACAATAGCAGAGGCATATTTGGAAAAGAGACTTTACAGGCACATCAAAAGGCGAGATATTAGCAAGATTGCTGTATAAGAATCTAAGCCTTTAAGACACTAATGACACTTAAAGTACTATAAAATTGTAAAACGCAATTCAAAGAATATAAAGTAATGTAAAAGTACAAAACACAAATCAAAGAGCACCAAAATAATAATAGTGATATAAAAAGTAATAATAATAGTATACAAAATAATAATGACATAGAAATCAAGCAAATAAATCAAGCAAATAAAGCACAATTTAAAGAGCGCAGAAACAATAATAGTGACATGCAGAATAATGATAGTGGCATACAAAATAAGCCTAGAAGCAAGAAATAATATTATTGTTATAACGAAGAGTATAAAGTAATGTAATGTTCGTACGAAGCACAATTCGAAAAACATAAAAATAATAAAGTAATAATATACAAAGAAGTAATAGTACAATAAAGTAATAATATACAAAGAAGTAATATACCAAATAATAAAGTAATAATAATAAATTAAGCATAAAAAGAAAGTATAAAAGCCAATTCAAAGAGCGCAGAAATATTAATAGTGGTATACAGAATAATGATAGTTGCATACAAGATAGAGCCTAAAAACGAAAAATAATATTTAATAATAGGAGTAGTAGCTTGCTAATAGTGCAGTAGAATATGCTTAAAGACGGCAGTCTTAAATAATTGGAGAGAAGAAGAATGTATATGTGGTGATAGGGAATTGTAGTGCTTGACAGCAGCATATGAAAACGCAGATTGGAACCTGGATGATCTGTGAACAGGGTAGGACGGGAGAGATTAAAATCTTGTACTAGAGGACGAGCCAGAATGAAATTCACTGCAAAAATGTAAACGCTCACGAAAATATTGAGGACTATTGTTATGTAGTACATTGAAAACAAGGCAGCACAAATGAAGCACGTATTTCTGGTAGATATTTAATCATCCAGAAGCTGCGAAAAAAGGAGTAACGTGATTGAATTTCTTAGAGCCGTACGCAAAACGCAAACAGGAGTTTTGTATAAGTTGGATTCTGCGTAAGAGGTTTTTGGTTATTGCGAGAATGTACACAACATCTACGTAATCAAATAGAGACAGGACGAGAAGTTGCGAGACAAGGAGCTTTTGCGAAGTAAACAAGATATTTCGTAGAGAATATAATAGACAAAGACGAAAGTACGCAGCTTTGCATTTGATCTTAACATGGGTTTCAAAAGACCATAAAGACTATAAAGATCCACGTGCAGGCCCAGGATTTTGATAGAAAGGGGGAGAAATCGAATTTAAGTGAACGGTGATGGAAGGAGTGCGAGATAAAGACTGGGAGGAGCTGACGATCATGAGAAAAGATTTATATTTTTTAAATTATATTTCTATATTACACATTTTATATTTTATATTTTTATATTATTATATATTTACAAAATATAATTTTTTTCAAAATGTCTGTTCAAAATGCTTTTATAAATAACTACTACAGAATCACTGTTTAAGATTGCCGCTTGCTGTAACGCAGGCTTGGACAAAATTCCTAATTGGAACCACTTTCAGAAATATGCACAAGAGCATACCTTCGTTTTTACATCATGCGTAGCACGAGGTTCTCGATATTAATGTAGAGAAAAGAGCAAACCTATGTCAAAGTTATTAGCAGATTGTCATGATTAGACGAGGTTATCCATATTTATGGAAAAAATAGGAGTAGACCCATTAGTAAATTCACAGATTAAAAAAAAATTTCCTAAAATTTTTTTGTACCGGAGTAAATTTTTTCTATGTATTTTGAGCTTATGAATTCTAATCTAAATCCCGTTTTGCTCCATTACCCTAAGTTTATTCATAAATGGTGAATATGACGCATGTAGCGTATTTTGCTGTTTTCCAACGGATTATCTTAAAACTTCTACCATAGAAGTTTTTGTATTCACTGATTACGAAATTAACATTGGAATTCCAAAATTCCAAATGGCGGATGCAATATGGCGGACCAAAGTGAATTCTCTTTATTTCTCGAGCGCGAATGCTATTGTGGTTTTGTAAATGCGTAATGTGACATTTTCTCACGAACGTAACAGTATTTATAATCATCACTTTATTAACAGTTGCTCTGAAAAACTAGTTAGACGAGAGGCTCCAGGGGCG
Organism: Solenopsis invicta; assembly: GCF_016802725.1. NCBI lineage: Eukaryota > Metazoa > Arthropoda > Insecta > Hymenoptera > Formicidae > Solenopsis > Solenopsis invicta. Next base: position 25,486,518 of record NC_052665.1, read on the forward strand.
GCAGGACCAGTATGGTGGGTATGGTGACTACCATACGTGAGATTTTTTTAGCATATGGTATACCATACGTGAATTTTAGGTTGACATTTTTTTAATAAAAAAAATTCAAAAAATAAATAAAGAAAAAATTTCGATAAATGAAGGGTTTGCACTTTTCGCTCTGTATATATATACATAGTTTACTTATCGATGCTCGGTAGATCGAGGATTGAATTCAGTCGATATCATCGGTCTGCCTGCCTATTCGACAGTTTTGGGCAGTGATCTGCATATTGTTGTACTTTTGTACTACATACATTGTACATACATATAGTCTAAAGGTATAATTTCATGTGCTGCAAACTCGTGCAGTAAAGAGGTCACGTGATAGAATTGGACGAATCAGCAGCCATACCATCGTCACTCATTCGTGTTATTTGTGTATCTTAAAGCGAAGCATTGGTATTAGTGAGGTTATGGATAAATACTTTTTGAAGAAAAGCAAGCAACCAAACCTCAATGTGGAACTAGCGACATCATTTAGTTTGGACGCTTTTAATAGTAATATGTCCACTACTTCTACGACTAATGCAATTTCTAAATTAACCTCAAACTCTAAGAAGTCGACTTTGGCCAATGCCAGAAGTGTTAGCTCTATTTCTGAAGAAAAGAATAAACGTATGTTTCCCCTTCTTATTTTTTTCTTTTTTCCATATTTTTGGCAACATTATTAGTATGTTAAATTTTGGAAATTTATTTCTAGAAGTTCTGTCTCAAATCTCCTTTTGACGCTGGTAAAAATTGTATCCCTGGTTATTCTTGAGAGATAATAAAGAAGGAATTTGCTCAATTTGCACAGAAGCTGTTAAAAAAAAATTTGCGCTGCCAAATAATCAAAACAGTCAGACTGCAAAAAAAGCTTTTGTGACAACAAGATTCACATTATGGAAAAATGCATATTTATCTTTGCCTAAACATAAAAAAAGTGAACTTCATCGAGCAGCTAATGAGTTACTGCTAAGTTCAAAGTCTGTGAGTGTTGTTCAGCACATGTCAGTTGCGAATCAAAAAACAATGATGGAAAATAGAATAGCATTGAAGAAAATTTTTTGTACTATCAGAGTTTTAGCTCTGCAAGGCTTGTCACTAAGAGGCAATGGCAGCAATAAACGTTCAAACTTCAATGAAATCCTTCAAGCAAGATCTGAGGATATATTAGAATTAAGGGCGTGGTTACATCGAAAAGGACACAAATGGACATCTCATGATATACAAAACGAAATTCTTGAACTCATGGCATCAAATATAAAGCAGCAGAATCTAAAAGAAATTAAAGCAGCTCATTTTTTTGCTTTTACACTTGATGAAACGTCGGATATTGCAAGATTGGAACAAGTTTCCATTTCCATCAGGATTGTATCTGACAATTTATCTATCAGAGAAATTTTTTGGGGATTTTATGATACTAAAAATACCAAATCTGAAACGATTTATGCTTTTGTTAAGCATGTATTTGCTGAGTGTGGATTGGACATAAAAAAATTACGTGGCCAATGCTACAATGGAGCATCTAATGTTTTGGGAAAAATATGAGGACTGCAAACTCGTATTTGTAAGGAAGAGCCACGTGCTGTATTTGTACATTGCAACGCACACAGGCTAAACTTGGTTGTTCAGGATGCAATTGAAGATGCTACTACTGCCAGAAACTTTGTTGGAGTAATCAAAGACCTTATTACTTTTATTCGGGACTTCCCAAAACGTCTTGCCGAATATAAGGGATTTCAGGAGGCTGTATTAAAAGAAGATGATGAGGAGAATCTTGGAAAGGCTTTAACTATTGCTCCATATTGCCCGACTAGGTCTTTATTTGTATTTTAATGTACATATTGTTGCATTGTAATATGTGCGAATATGATTAATTACCTATTTACTGTTTAACAATTTTAGATGGTGTATGCGAGTTTTTTTGCTGAAAACGCTTCAGCAAAAAATAAATTACATGGCAGTTTTGCAATTCTTGGGTGCAATGAAAATGAACAGGGAAGTCGACAGCAGTATCTCATCAAAAGCTGCAGGATTCTTAAAACACTTAGAGTCATTCGAATTTTATTTTCAACTCACAATGATCGTGAAAGTTTTCGAAAAAATTGAACTTCTTAACAAGGAACTACAAGAGTCAAATCTTTGTGCTCTTGAAAAGTGGATGCTGTCATGATAAGTTTGGAGGCTATGCGAGATTTAAAGTTTGAATTAATTTGGAAAACGTCTAAAGAAGGAGCTGAAGTAATTGGGCTCGAAGAACCCAAGTTGAAGCGCCCTCGAACAGTTTCTAAGCACATTGACCCAAACTTTAATACAGCTCATGCCTTCAAAACACCAAAAGAATACTTTTCAAGAATGTATTACGAAATGTTCGACAGAGTTTTGATGTCTTTAAAAGAACGTTTTGAAACGAGTACACTCTCACATTTTGATGACCCTTCTCTATTGGTGGAGATATAGACACGAAAAAAATTATCGATTTTTATGGTGATGACTTTGAAGAAGAGAAATTGCTCCGAGATCGTCAAATGTTTTTGGACATAATTCAACGAAAAAATGTTCAACTGAGACATGTGAAAGATGTAGTAACATATTTCGAGAACAATGACTGGTGTGCCGCTCTCGTTCCAGAATATTTCAAGCTCATTCAGCTTCTCCTGACTGTACCAGGTTCCACTTGCAACAATGAACGAAGTTTTTCCAGTTTAAGATGACTGAAAAATTATCTACGTTCTACAATGTTGCAAGATTGTCTTAATAACATTGCAATTCTACATGTTCATTACGGCATGACAAAGAAGCTGGATTTAGATAAGTTGGTTGATGAATTTATCTTGAAGAATTCAAAACGTACTGCAACGTTTGCACTTTTGCATTAATTCGAAATATTAAGACCCGGTTATACCAACATCGCATAATATTTAAACTTTAGCTTAATCCACTCTTCATCTCTTTCTAAAGGGACAGTTAAAAAGAGATAATGTTCAGTGAACTCGGTTTCGGTGATTTAAGATTTGACGAACGAGCACTGGAAGCCGGTTTTTCTCAGAGAAAGAACGCGGGAGCTGTGAATTTTGAATTTGCGCGATACTGCTAGCGAGCGTTGAGAGCGCGAAAGACAGCAATACCGCGAACGACGAGGAAAGAGAGAGCGCGAGAGAGCGACGACGACATACGCGAACAGGAGATAACCGAGAGGTGTGGCGCTCGAGTGCAGGAACGGACGACAGGAGGTGATCAAGGATGTACTAAATGTACTGTTTTGTCGGTTCTCACAAAGTGTTTATTATCACTTGTCACAAAGTTTCTACTGTCACTGATAACTCGGATCGAGAGCACTACAATGTTCGGTATAGATATAGAGAAGTCTAATTCCGTTCGCGCGGTCACTTTTGCAAAAGGGAATTTGAATCGATCGCGTTTCTCTCGCTTCTGAGGCGTCGGGCTCTCGAACGATAGCACGAACCCCGGAAAAACGGTGCTCCGCGAAGGAGAGTCGGGAGGAGCGAATTGTTCCCGAAATGAAGATTATTGGCCAAGCGGCCCTCCTGATGGGAGTTACCGATTTGAACGAACGAGCGCGTACCGTTCAATTCGGTGTTTTGAAAATATCGATGTTTGTTGACTCTCCTTCGCGCGCGCCTTGGCGCGAAACTTGTTTGCTTCGGAGATGAGCAAATTAACGGGCCGAGATGCTCGTGAAAAGAATAACAGAATCCTCGGATTTGACCGTGACGGGAGCCAAATAGAGATGAAAAACAACTTCAAAGATATTTACAAGTATCAGTGTCAAGATTGCCTTAATAATTATTGCGAGGAACAGAATTATAATTTTCAATCAAACAGTTATCAGTTTTGAAAATTTATGCGATATGCTAAAATACAATATATATAATAAAATTTGCGATTAAATACATTTGGTTCTGAACAGATAAAGAGTAAGTTAAGCTAAGGTTACATATTATGCGACGTTGGTGCAATCGGGTCTTAATATTTCGAATTAATACAAAAATGCAAACGTTTAGAATTCTTTGAGATAAATTCATCAATCAACTCAGGGCCTCAATCTTTAAGTATTAACTAAACTTTATAGTATTTATTTGAAACGTTACCTCAACTAAAGTTTATTTAAAACGTTATATATTTTTTGAAAATATATATACATATAATATATAATAATAATAATATATAAATGGATTAAATATATTCAAAAAGTTTGCACTCGCCTGCCTACCCCCCCTGCCCCTAGACCTCCCCCGCCGCCATACGTGGGAATTTTCTGTTCTGCCGTCCCTGAGAGGCCCTACTATTGCTTCAGATTTTTTAGATACGAAATTCTTTTATCCACGCTGCGCTTGTTATAGATTATTCCTTGCATAATCAGATAGAGGGCCCAATTTTTCCAAATCCTTTTTATTTAGTCATTTCGTATATATGTATATTACGTGCGATCTATCAATCGCATAGTTGTACGTGGTTAACGTATTGTGAAAATTATTATCGCGATGTTGTTAATGTTAACCATAATAGCTTAGAAAAGATATTTATTAAATATTAAATTGACGGACAACCAGAGTTCTTGATATTTATTCTCTTCTAATTATTATTCTTTTATTTGTATACATTATAATTTATTATAAAATTTTAACATTGTCGTACATTTTATGGATGAAAATTAATGTAAAGATAGATATTGAATATAATAAGAATTATATGAAAATATTGTAAGTACTTATTTATATATTGTCTGCAATGTTGATAAGATGATTACAGAAAAAATTCTCAGATCTTCTTGATAATGGAGAAAAAAATGGAATTAAAAATTCGCATTATAAAGTTAATTAAATTTAATTACTGACATAATATTTATCATATGTCCCGTTATTTAAAAAAATCACATTCAAACATGAAATTTTTGTTACAATGTAAATTAGTTATGTTTTACTTTAATTCGTAATTATTGGGATACTGACAAGGATAAAGGGCAGATTAATACAACGCGTGTTGACTCGGATAGCAACAGACTTAGACTGCTTTATTCACTAACTTATATGTGGGAGCGAGACAGCTAACAGAAACAAAGTGTGCGCTGCGTATAGCGCTATACGACCACAGCCTGGTCGGTAACGTTTGTATATATTAATTGAGTGTGCATGAATAATTTAACACTCCTCCTAAATGAACACTCGATTGAGCAACTTATAAAAAATAAAACTAAGCTATTTCATGCATTCCAATCGCGTTTCTAAGCGATGTGAATCGTTTGCGCGACAACGGTTTTGTAAATACTTCTGCTAATTGATCTTATGACAAAACGTATTCTATGTCAATTTCGTTTATCATGTACTTTTCGCAAGTAAAATGATATTGTATATCGATGTACTTTGTCCGGTTCTTGTTCTCATCTTTCTTGATAAGTGAGATTGTGGCTTGATTATTTATTTAGATTGACGTGCCGCCGTTTTGTTTCTTACCAATATCTTTAAGTAATCGACGTAGCCAAATTGCTTCGCGAGTCGTTACACACGCTGCAATATATTCTGATTCGCAGGTCGAGAGTGCTACTGTCTTTTGTCTTTTCGCGGTCCATGCAATTATACCACCGTTTAACATAAATGCATTACCCGACATTGACTTACGTGAATCGACATCATCGGCAAAATCCGCATCTGAGTAACCAATTAACTTATTTGCGTTTTCGCCGAATTTGTATTCGATCCCTAAATTTATCGTCGCTTTCAAATATTTAATCACGCGCTTTGCCGCGTTGTAATGTGCGTGTCCAAAATTTGTGACAATGAGTGACGATGAGTTTACGATATGGAATCATATCATTTTCTTCGCCATATTTTGCCATCTCAAAATTTAAGACCGTACACGGATCGGCAGGAAGAGCTATTGGCTTTGCATCGGTGAGTCCAAATAATTTTTCTAATATATCCGGCCTGATGTATAAATATTGATCGCGATTCACGATTACGCACGATCTGGAGACCTACAAACACGGATGGATTTACAACCGTTAACTGGAATACATTTGACAACTTATTTAGTACAAATTTAATTGCTTTTATGTTGAAAGCCATACAAATCGCGTCATCAATGAACAATGCAATTATCGTCTCGACATCTTCGATCTTTCCGTAATATACGCACTGATCCGCGTTACTTCGACTCAGATTTAATTTAAGCAACTCCGCGTTGATGCGTTTATTCCAACAATATGCCAATTCAGGAAGCCCATAGATCACCTTAATAAGACGACACTTCGCCTTCCTGTTTGCCAACTTAAGACCTTTTGGCGGTTCCATTCATACCTCGTGTTCAAGCATGCCGTTGAGGTATGCGTTTTTGACATCCAGCTGTACCATCTCGTAGTCGTTTGCCGCTGCGATTGCCAGTAGCGCACGCACTGTGTCGTATCGCACGACAGGTGCGTAGATATTGCCAAAATTGATGCCAAATCCACGTGCACATAATCGAGCCTTGTAACGAGTGATTTCTCTAGTCGGTGCTGTCTTCCTCTTGAACACCCATCTACAGGTCACAATCTTAGTCCCGGCTTCTAGTACCTCGAGTATCCAAGTTCCGTGCTTGTCATGAGCGGCGAGTTCTTCGTCGATTGCTGATTTCCATTTGTCTGCGTCACTTTATGACATCGCTTCTTCGAAAGTCTCTGGTTCGCAATACTGCGCTACGTTCGCCTGGTACGCGTCGTCGGTACCATGGTTTGCCGACCTTAATTTTCCGCGTTGCTCTTCAGAGACAACGTATTTCTTTCGTGGACGTGAACATGGAGTTTCCACGATATCATGAGTATCATTCTGGTCACTGTTATCAACGTTGCCGGCCTCTTGGTTCTTGTTATCGGGATTGCTCGCGTTCGAGTTGACTTCCGGCCTCACACACAAGTTCTCGTCAAACTCTCTGCATAATTGCGCTGACGCTCATGTACATCATCTCTGTTTTCGTCAAAAGTAACATGACGCGACACGCTTACCTTCTTTGTCATTGGGTCGAGAAGAATACATGCATTTGCACTGTACCTAACAAGCATTAATTTCTTCGATTTGGCGTCTAGTTTCTTGCGTAGCGAGTCGGGTATAAACTTGTACGCATCAATACCAAACGTGCGTACGTGCGAGAGGTTCGGCTTCTTCCCAGTCCATAATTCGTAGCTGGTTTTGCCGCCCGCCTTTTTTGACGGTGTCCGGTTGAGGAGATAGACCGCTGTGTCAACGGTATGTGCCCACAATTTTGACGGCAGGTTGCACGAGTATAACATTGCGCGAGCAGACTCGACAATTGTCCGCATGTCACGCTCTGCGTACGCATTATGCTCAGGTGTGTAAGGTGGCGATACCTCGCGTTCTATGCCGTGATGCTTTAAATAATCTGAAAATTCTTTAGACATGAATTCATTGCCTCCGTCGCTACGAAACGTTTTGATTCGACGTCCGTACTTATTTGATAGAATTTTCGCGAATTCAACAAATTTATCCAGTGTCTCACTTTTGTGTCTAATGAAATACACGTATCGGTAGCCGGTCATACTACATTTGAACAATGCAAAATATTTGTTACCGCCAATGGATTTCACGTCCATTGTGCACAAGTCCGCGCTTACGTGCTCCCCCGGGGCCGACGCGCCTGCTTTGTCAATTGACTTAAACGGTAATTTGTGTGCCTTACCGTACGCACTTCCTTGACAAAAGAAATCTTTAGTGTCTTTTAATTCGATGCCTTCGACGTGATCTTGCTTGACCATGTCTCGTAACGACTTCAGATTCACGTGTCCTAGACATTCGTGAACCACCTTGAGTGATGCCTTCGTCGCGATGTTCGCCGTTGCTACTGGCTGCACTCGAAATAGCATCCGATATAAGCCATCACCTTGACGTCCTTCTCCGATAACTTTTGTCCCGTCGTAAAAATAGAAAGTGTCTCCTTGTGCCTCTTGTCGCATTCCGTTATCGACACACTTACTGACCGAGAGCAAATTATGTCCGAGATCGGGAACATGGAGCACTTTGCAAATCTTCGTTACAATCCACTTACCGTACGCCGAAATGTTAATGCGACCCTTACCGAGGACTGGAAGTCGACGTCCGCCGCCGACCCGGCAACGGTGCACCCGTTTCTTTTTTGAAATCGTCAAGCCAGTCTTGTTGACTTGTGACATGAACGTTGCAACTACTGTCGGCGGTCCACACGTTTGTTGCGTCGTCACGCATGATTGAATCGATTTCCTGAATGTTAACGGCCGTGAATGCCTTCGCCTCTTTATCTGCGTTGCGATGTCGATCATGGCGTTGTTCGAGGTTAGATTTCGTCTTCTCGTTATCATTACGCGCGCTACAATCTCGAGCGTAATAGGTGCCCATTTTGCCGCATGAGTAACACCGAAATTTCTTTTTTGGCTTCGGTTTTGTGTCCGTCTTCGTATTCTTTGTTGTAGTCGCCGCGAGTGCGACTGTTATCTCATGTGTCTTTTGCATTAACTGCTCGGCATTGATCAAGTCGCGCTGCAATTGCGTCACCGTACACCTGTCGTCGACCCTCGATTTGAACATCGTAATCGGTGTATTGAATTTAGATGGTAATCTCGATAATATGACCGCGATCCTTTCATCATCACTGATCTTTTTCTTCGCATCCGTTAATTACCGAACATGACTCTCGACTCGCGAGATAAACTGCGTGATCGTTTCTTGCGATGACATGCGGAGAGCATAAAATTTTTACAAAAGACTTACTTTATTGGCCTCTGTCTTCGTGTCGTGCAGTGTGTCGAGCTTGTCCAACATTTGCTTCGCAGTTTGCAATTCGACAACAAATTCGAATTGCGCATAATCAAGCAAGTTAGTGATTACGGCCTTTGCTTTCGCTTTTGTTTGGCGCCATACTAGGATCTTGTTCTCGTCTACTGTCGGCCTGACCGTCGCCGCGTCGGAGCGGTGTTATCATAAGGCGAGGTAGGGCAAGACAGCCCGATTGCGTACGCGAGCCGTGTATTATCACGCGCCGAGAAGAATTACAGTACAACAGAAAAAGAATTATTAGCAATTGTATGAGCCATGAAACATTTTAGGCCATATCTTTCTGGAACAAAATTTAAAATAATTACAGACCATAAACCATTAACATAGTTGTTTAGCGTAAACGATCCTGGATCGCGATTAATCCGATAGAGATTAAAATTAGAAGAATACGATTACGTCATACATAAATCAGGTAAGGCCAACGCGAACGCAGATGCGCTGAGCCGAAATGTGATTGCCACGGTCAACACTACAAACAAAGAGAGAAAAAGAAGAAGAAGAAGAAGGAGAAGAAGAAAATACAAACGTTCCAATAAAAATTGATAACGAAAAGGAGAGAAAGAAAATCCTCTATAAGTACCACGATGCACCAATAGGAGGGCATCAAGGAATAGATTGCACCTTAAAGAGAATTTGAATGTAATATACATGACTAGGAATAACCGCACACGTTGAAAAATATATTTCTAAATGCGAACTATGCTAAAAGAATAAATTAAAGAATAGAAAAAAGACACTTGTAATAATTACAGATACGCCAGAGGGCCCCTTTGAAAAATGCGCCCTTGATATAGTCGGGGCGCATTACCGCTAACTGTAACGAACAACAACATTAAATATTTATTAACGTTTCAAGATTGCCTAACGAAATTTAGTAAAGCGATATCTATATATCGAATCAAGAGGCTAATACTGTCACGAAAGAATTTATACTAAAAATAGTACTTGAACATCGAATACCTGAGAAAATATTAACAGATCAGAGAACTAACTTTGTCAGCAAAATATTTAAAAATGTGTGTCGATTATAAAAAGTCGAGAAGATTTAAACCTATCATCCAGAGAGCAATGGAGCATTAGAACGTACTCACCAAACTCTTACAGAATATTTACGTTATTATATTAATGGAGACTAGACGGGGACAAGTGGATACCTTACGCAATTTTTGCATTTAATACGACTTCTCATACAGCGACAGAGCACACACCATTTAAATTAATCTACGGACGTCGAGTTACCCTACCGTCAACACTAACTATCCCCTCAAAACTTACGTATTCCTACAAAAATTACGTCAAAAAATTAAGAGAACGAATACGCGCAACAAACCGTTACGAACTACGTTACAAAATTTTTTTTTATTTAAAAAGTTTTGGGCGCCTATGGAAACAGAGAATTGCGTTTGATAGAACATTTGGATTCTTCACGGCCAGAGGTTTAGCATGAACAGGCCGAACCCGGCCCTCGGCAATGTCACGACGCATAGCGTTGAGCAAAGCCGCACCATGACCACGAGATCCAGCACCGGGGGCCAAGTCGGCGTCGCAACCCGGAAGACGGCCGCAATCTAGACCCCGTTCCCGATCGAAATCCAGTCCATCGTCCTGCCCGAGGTCGTCACCAACAGGGGGAGAAACACCATGGCGCGACCACAAACGGCCGGCACACCACGTTCTAAGGAACGCACCCCGGTTTAATGAGAACGGGAAATCGAATGCCACAACGAGCAGCGAAGGCCATAAAGCGCCGCAGCACCGAATGCATCTCGCGAAGAGCAGGTTTTGGGGCTACCAGATCCAACTTTATCTCTGGAAACGAATCCAGGATGGGTTGATCGGGATCGTAACCCATAATGAAACACTTACGTAATTGCCCCAAAAGCACCGCACAACAGTAAGAGCAAAACTAAAAGACGAAGCAGTAGCGAGTTACAAAGAACTCTGAAGAAGATGCTGACAAGACACTTCATACGAAATAAAAGATGATAAGAATCCAAAATTAAAATTGCTCAGACAAGCGCACGTGCAAACAAACACTACAGTACACTAATACCATTATCATATGTGATTATATTACAGAGCAACGCTAGAGATATCGCTAAGTTGAACAGAAAATCTGCGAATCAACGGACTGTACAAGATTGAAAGTTTTAATCATCACCCAGGAGTACTATATACTACGAAAAAATCAGAAATCTCCACCAGTCGCAATCATCATGAAAACTAGTAATCCAGATAAACGTCATATCGCTAACAAGAAGAGCAAATCAAATAAAAACTTACATACAACATTAATAAAACCCAGATAACAAAATGCGTGCGTAATGAGTTCACGGAGCGCGCATGCTGTGCGGATTATCCGCACGGTGTGAGCTCACGGCATCCGACAGATGCGTCATCATATGAGACTCATATCGGTCGCACGCGTGCGGTACTCATGCGTGCGAGCGATATGAGCCTCAAATGCGTTCTCCAAATGAGACTCATATTGTTCGCACGCATGCATATACGGCACTCAAAAATTCTAATCATTGTCCATTTTTTCACGTACTTTTAATGCTTATTAACCCTAATTATTCGCGTGGTTTGTTTCTGATACCCTTACATTTATATATCAATGTTTATTCTTTTTTTATGATTTACAATTAAAGATTAATATTATTATATACAATCTTTAGTAAATTAGCATTAAAAGTATTAAAAGCATAAAAAGTACTAGAAAAAAATACGCAAGATTAGAAGTTCATATAGTATTTTGTAAATTTGTTAATTCAGTATAATATACGGGAGGGTCTTGTTTGACCACGTTGCAATTAACCACAGCCATTCACAGGTGCCTAGAATTTTTTTATTGTTCAAGTACTGTGAGTGGCTGCTGGTGGATCAATGGCAACGTGGTCAAGAGAAAAATTAACATGTACACAATTATTTGATGTTAAAAATATATGAACAACACAAAATTTTATTTCAAAAGATATTATACAAACTTCTATCGTTTGCTTTTTATCGTTTTACTGTGTTTTACGAAATAGGCCCAAACGCAACAGTCTTGATTTTTTGAGTCAAGACCCAAGTTAAATAGTCAATAATTTAACACTGTCCTCATTCAGTATTATTCAGAGCTCGGTAAATCAGTTCATTTTAAAATCGCTATTAAAATGTATATTATATTCGGTAGAATAGATAAGTGAAATCGAGTCATTTATCCATGCCATCGTACATATATATGAAAAATAATTCGATCTTAGACTATGATGAGAGTCTCGTGGAACGTGGAAAACATACAGGTATTTCGCTTTTGTATTTACTACTTCGAGATGAGTGATATAATGGTGAGAATAATACAATCTGTCGTAAGTATCGAACCGTCCACACCTCTTCGAGAGGACTTATAAATAAAATATGCGAGGTCTGTCAACAATATATAAAATATAAAATCGTGCTTGCTCTCGTATTACTTGTGTTCGCTCCTGTTACACACTAACGTAGACGTACGAGACACTTTCCCTAGCAAACGTAATGTAAAGCAAACAACGCGAAATCGTCTATCGATCTATAGAAATCTCCGCTACTTCTGACTTCTGACTGACTTCGACTAGACGCGGGCACACTAAATCCAAATAAAAATAATAGTCGCAATGGAATATCATTCGACGAAAACAATCGCTTTTGTGCATTGATAACAACGAATCATTTCGAGCAACCTATGTCTATCAATATTCTTAAATCACAGTTAATTTAACAAGAATGGATATAATAATTAGCAGTAAAAATAATAATAAGCGATTCTCTGCTTAAAGCGCGATCCCACTTTAACCGCTATTGTCATTATTTTCTAGTATTACTTCCATAGACATTTAAAAATGTTGAGCATCATAAAAATGAGCGATAGTCTACACACAATATATTTACATTATCGTTTTCCACGTAATTTAAATAGCTGACAAAAATACAAAGTATCTTAATCATCATTTATCTACCTATAGCATCTTCATATAAAAGCACAAAAAAGGATACACCAAAAGCTACTATAAAATATATAAAACTGGGTAAAATTATATAAGAGCATAAATATTTCGTCCGATAAAATCGATATCACATTTTTAGCACAATATATATATATATATTATATGTGTATACGTATATATACGTACATTTGTATATTATACATGTATATAAGATAAAATATATATGTATACATATATACGTTTATAAGATATAATATATATGTATATATGTATGTATATATATTAGATGCTATGAGTCAAAATACATGTATTTTGCATTTTACATTTCTATACTTGTGGATATTTTCATGTATATAGTAGCTTTTAGAGTGCAGAGTATAACATGCAGACAATTACATTTAATATTAGATTAACTGTAAAGCGATAATATAAACGTATTCCATATGTGTAGACTCTATAACACAATATTAATATATAGGAATGACAGAGTAAATCTACCAATCAATATGCTCTTCCGCGAGTGTTTCTAAATTATATAAATAAACATAGAAGAGAATAGATCCAATTGGTTACGTGACTTTTATTCAAACTGTAATTACCGGTTTATTCAAGTAACCGTATAGAACCATTCTCCTCTAAAACTGAGCAACTGCGAACTAAATCACGAAATTATAAAATATAGAAGCTATAGCTTAACAAAATGCTAGATAAAAAAAAGAAAATATAAGGTACACTTTTTTAGGCTTTTTGAAAATAAAGATAAATAAGATTATGACGTATCCATGCTATCTTCAGAAGATTCGATGTCGGTATTAGATGCAACCTCAAACTCAACAATTTTTGGTTTTATTTTGTTGCCATATCGTTGCTTTATGGCTCGCAAAACCTCCTGCATTTCTGTTTTAAATTCAGACTTATTTTCAGGGCCTTTAAAAAGCGGGCATTTCTTTGCTGCAGCTGAAAAAAAAGAATAAACTATGTATAGCATTAATCACATAAGTAAATCAATTTACTTATGTGAGCACAGTGAAGTATCATTGATATGTTATGCGTGCGTGTGTGTGTACGCGCGTATAAATGTAAATACATGTAATTTGAGAAATCTGGAAAGTTTAGTCTAGGAAAGAGGTATAAATTTATTATTAAATTGGTTTATCATTAAATCAATTCAGTAATAAATCAATTTAATGTCGTGATATTAGGTTTTTTTGTTCGATATAAAGCTGCATCTTAAGTACTGAAAATTTATTCAGTACGCATGCAATTGAGTGAACATGCAAAATGTATATAAAATCATTCATGAAATATCAACACAAAAATTCTGATGAACGTTCAAGGCCTCTCAAAGTTGTGTTTTCACATAAATAGTTTAACATATTGTTATAAACAATTAATATATATATATCAACATTTACATTAAAATATCTTACTTAAAATATCTTACTATAATAAGGTAGACATTTTTGTGTCGCTAAACTTTTCAGTTCCAATCCCACCGAGCCACGTGAACTGATTAACCAATTCATCAGTCATAATGTGTTTTACAGAAGTATGTAAAAATTCTCTCAACTTCGCGCCTCCTAAAGATTGTAAATGATGACACTAAAACAAAATTAAGATGTATTATTTTAATTATATTATTTTTCAATACTATACTCAATTAATGTTCAAGTAACTGGCACATATTCATAGATTGCATGGTACATTATAATGAATTCATAAATTTACCAATTGGTTGCGTTCGTTTATTTTAGTCTCACTCTCAAGGTTATAAAAATCTTCCAATGATTTTAATGGAAAACCATCGAGAGGCTCATAAAACGTTTTAGAGATCTCGGTTGTATTCTCTGACAATTTTTTAAATGTCTCCTTCATCTGCACATTTATTGTTTCCTGTCCTTTTAATAGGGTTTCGTATTGAGTTTCCAGTATCCTACAAAATACAAATAAATAATTAGATGAAATATAAAATATTCCTTTTAAGTGTTGAATTGTCATAATGTAATTACAAATTTTCTTGCAAAGTATTGTATTTAATATTTTTATTTACGCGGTATGATAATAAAGTTTGGTGAATATTATGAGAAAATAAGCCACTAAATTAATATATAAATAACCTTTATTATCCTTTAATTTAAGTCCCCTTAAAGATAATATACGACCAATAAGCTCTAGCCGTGTTGAAAACGGGAGTCTCATATATTGACATAAGAAACTCATAAACTCTAAGACAAAAACCTTATATGATTATTATTCAACCTATAAGATTACATGGTTTTTGTCCTACAATATATGGAATAATAAGACATTTCTGCAGTTGTTAATAAGTTAATTTTGAAATTTATTTTCATACGAAAGAGTCAATTTATTTGATAATAAATACAGTTACTCACGTAAATTTTTCAAGTATTTTGTGACAGTTAATGCACTTGCTGCCATCAATGTGCGTACGATGATGAGAGGAAGGGCCATATGTCTCGATGATTTCTACTGAATTTAGCACATTCGTGCCATTATTTTTTTCTGGCAACGTACTGTTAGCAGTAACAGGAAAAAATGATGTTTTATTTTTTATATTGTAATTATTACTTAGAGATGTCAACAAAACTACATTGGGAGAATTTTCATCATTAGCAGTTACTTCATATCTGAAAATAACAAAATATATTAACATATTTTTAAAGTATATTAACATAATGAATTTAATAACATATTTTAAAGTTTATTAACATATACTTACAAATTTTCATCTATATCAATCGGATTAGTGTTCAATGTGCTTTCAAGATTTTTATTCTCCGACTCATTAATAGATATTTGCTCATCCTTGGACTTCAATTCTTTTACAAAAAGGCGTAGTCGATCCAATTCTGCTTTCATATTTTTTTCCTTTAATTTCTTTTTTTGTTTAGCTGTGTCGTCAGAAGAAGTGGTCATTATTCGTTTTGGACGCATCTACTCTACCACTACTGGTAAATGTTTTTAAAGTCTTCTTTTTTTCTAATGTTTGATTCATGCTTGAAGTTCGAATTCCAAAAATCGTGACAACGTTCAATGATCTGCAATGACTTATATTTCACCAAATTAATGTTTATTGTTTTCTTGAAAATGTTGTTTGTTTTATTAAGTTTGCATAGTAAAATGAATTTTTTTCTGTTTTAAGCATAATTTCTCGAAACATATCCTGACACGAGTTAGGAAACACTCTTGTAACATGTCCTAACACGTTCGTACAGGATCCAACCGTTACGTAAGCACGTGAACCGCGGAGCTGTGCGCCCAGCGCGCCCCTCCCGCGCAGCTCGGGCCAATAGGGCCGTAGGGCCACCGAACGCGCAGTATATATGCGGGTGCGTGATAACGGTCAACATCATTCGATTTTTGAGACGTTGGTGTATAACTCTTCCTAGCAATAAACAAGTGTTACATTTCAACTCTGACTCGTCGATATCCTCTACTTCCACATCAACATCCTACAAATTTGGGGGCTCGTCCAGCCGGAATCGACGCAACTAGATTGAAATTCTGCGAGCTAAGAAGAAACAGCGAGAAAACAGCGAGAAACAGTGAGAAAACAGCGAGAGACAGCGAGAAACGACGAGAGACAGCGAGAAACAACGAGAGACGACGAGAGATAGCGAGAAACGACGAGAGACGACGAGAAACAGCAAACAAGATGAGTGGCAGAGAACCGAGCGATTTCACCATCGTCGAGTTGAAGGAGAAATTAAAGGATCTTGGTTTAAGCCTAACAGGAAACAAAGCCGAGCTAATCGCCCGATTGATCGAAGCGGATCCAACGGGAGCGTGGATGCAAGACGCTCCGGAAGTTGCAGAGACGAACACGACGGGCGCAGCAGCTTTGCCAACCGCCGACAACCACCAAAGAGAGATCGAGTTATACCGGCGGGAAAAAGAGCTTGCTGATCGTGAGTTGGCTCTTGCCAGAGCAGAAATACAATTACTACGAGATATGCAGCGATTAAATGTGTCCGACCGAGAGCAGCGAGTAGAACGGGAAACAGTATCGTCTAAGTTGAACATAACGGCCGTAGCAGATCTACTGGGCCACTTCAACGGAGATACTGGCGACTACAGAAACTGGGAGCAACAATTAACATTGCTGAGGAGGACGTACGGCCTAACGGAGAACTATACCAGAGTCTTAATCAGTATGAGACTCAAAGGAAAGGCTCTAGAGTGGTTCCATCTGAACCTACTCGCGTAGAGTCCGCCGTGGACGACCTGCTGAGTGAGCTGCGTGAGATGTTCGACCATCGACCGAACAAAATAGAGCTGAGAAAAACGTTCGAGCAAAGAGTATGGCAAAGAAGTGAGACGTTCCACGAATACGTTCACGCGAAGACAATCCTCGCTAACCGAGTTCCTATCGACAAGGACGAGGTACTAGACTACATTATTGACGGCATACCAGTGGTGAGCCTGAGAGATCAGGCGCGCGTCGGAGGATTTACATCGAAGGCATCATTACTGCGAGCTTTCGAAAAAGTGAATCTGAAGGAGAGACTGCCTGCCAGTGTTACGAAAAAGACGGAGCCATCCAGAGGTCGTCGTCAGGATGCAGAGAAAGCGGGCAAGAAGGAGGTCCCGCAGAACGAGAGACGGTGCTTCAACTGCGGCCAGCGGAACCACGTGAGTGCGGACTGCCCAACAAAGGCGGAAGGACCGAAGTGCTTCAGTTGCGGCGGACGCGGGCATCTGGCATCGAAGTGCGATAAGCAGCAAAAGACGGTGAGCGACACCGACGTTGTTACGAAAAGCGTCCGGAAAAGGTATGTGAAAGAAGTGTCAATTAACAATCGGAAATTAGAAGCACTCATCGACACCGGAAGCAATATCCGTATAATGCGCGCGGATCAATATATTAGAATAGGCGCTCCGAAATTAGAGAAAAGTGAAATTCAATTTTGCGGTGTAGGCTCCGGAAATAACGTAACTTTAGGCGAATTTAATACAGTTATAACTATTGATGATAAGAACTATCCGATGCTTATCCGTGTCGTTTCGGATACGCTCATGAAACACAGCCTGCTCATCGGTGCAGATTTTCTAAAGACTGTAAAAACTACGATAAATGCGGAAAAAATCACTATCGATGCACTGGAATCCAATTCAAAAAATAAAGAATTTAGCGAGATATCTAAGATAGATTTAGCTCTCGACGAAGCAAACAATATAGACGTAACGCATATATCGAATACGGAATGTAGAGACACGGTTAAAATTTTAATTGACGAGTATGAGCCAAAGAAAACGCGAGAAGTCGGATTAAAGATGACGATATTATTAAAAGACGATGAGCCTGTGTATCAAAGAGCAAGACGATTATCGCCGTTAGAAAAAGAGCAAGTAAACGCGCAAATAGAGTGGATACGCGAGGGCATTGTGCAGCCATCTTTGTCGGAATACGCGAGTCCTGTCGTATTAGCAAAAAAGAAAGACGGTTCAATCAGATTGTGCGTGGACTACCGGCAATTAAACAAAAAGATAGTTAAAGATCGGTACCCTTTACCGCTCGCGGAGGATCAATTTGACTCATTGCAAGGCGCGAATTATTTTACTACGCTCGATTTAGAGAACGGGTTTTTTCACGTTCCGATGGACGAACAAAGCCGGAAATTCACAGCCTTTATCGTGCCAGATGGGCATTTCGAATTCTTACGAGTTCCTTTCGGTTTGTGCAATTCTCCAGCCATCTTTCAGAGATTCATTAATATAATTTTTCGAGATTTAATACAAGCCAAAACAATATTAACTTACATGGCCAAAACAATATTAACTTACATTTAATTATACCGTCCGTTGATCTTAAAACAGGAGTGGAGAATCTCCGAATAGTATTAAAAATCGCGAGTGAAGCCGGATTAAAGATCAATTGGAAAAAGTGCCAATTCTTGCAACAGCGAGTAGAATACCTCGGTCACGTGATAGAAAACGGTTGCGTGAGACCATCGGAGCGCAAAACGGAGGCAGTAAGAAAATTTCCCGAGCCCAATTCGAAACAGGTTCAAAGCTTTTTGGGATTGAGCGGGTATTTCAGAAAGTTCATTCCTCAATACTCAACTATTGCGCGCCCGTTAACGAATCTATTAAGAGCGGATTCGAAATTCGAGTTTGGCGAAAGAGAGAGAGAGTCATTTGAGCGATTGAAGGAAATCCTTTGTAATGGTCCGATTTTAAATTTATATATAACAGGCGCGGAAACCGAGTTGCACACTGACGCGTCGACACACGGATACGGTGCAATTCTTTTACAAAAGAATAAGAGCGATAACGCGATGCATCCGATCTATTATTGTAGTGGTAAAACCACGCCGGCGGAAGAAAAATACACGAGCTACGAGCTAGAAGTATTAGCTATCATTAAAGCACTCAAAAAATTCCGAGTCTATTTGTTAGGAATACCGTTTAAAATCATTACCGACTGTCGTGCGTTCGCGGCTACAATGAACAAAAAAGATTTATGCGTGCGCGTAGCCCGATGGGTTTTACTGCTAGAAGAATACAATTATACGATAGAGCATCGGCCGGGTAAAAATATGGCACACGTCGATGCCTTGAGTCGCAACCCGTTACCGCAATGTATGCTAATAGAAGCTCATAAAGACGGTTTACTAGCGCGATTAGAGAAAGCTCAACAAAACGACGTTGACATTAAAAGAATTTTTGATATCGCTAAAACACAAAAAATTGACGGGTATGTCATAAGAGGTAGTATACTTTTTAAAGAAGTAGACGATGAATTACGAATTGTTGTACCTGCCGCGTTGAGGTCTCAAATTATCCGACGGGCACATGAGAGGGGACATTTTTCAGTTGCAAAAACGGAGGCATTGTTAAATAAAGAATACTGGATTCCACACGTCAAAAGTAAAATTCAAGAGATTATTAAAAATTGCATCCCGTGTATATTAGGCGATAAAAAGCAGGGTAAACAAGAAGGATTTTTAAATCCGATCGCGAAGGGAGAGGTACCACTCGATACCTATCATATTGACCATCTTGGACCGCTTCCCTCTACAAAAAAAAGCTACAACCACATATTTCTTATTGTCGATGCATTTTCTAAATTCGTATGGTTGTACGCGACTAAGACTACCAATACAGTAGAAGTTTTAAATATTTTAAAGAAACAGTCAGTAGTTTTTGGAAACCCCCGCCGAATAATTTCAGACCGAGGCACAGCCTTTACGTCGAACGATTTTCAAAATTACTGTAAGGAGGAAAATATCGAGCATGTGCTTATAACAACCGGAATACCTAGAGCTAACGGTCAAGCGGAACGAATAAACCGTACATTAATTCCCCTGTTAACTAAGCTCGCGGATCCGAAACGAGAAGAGTGGTATAAGCATTTAGGTTTAGCACAGCAATGTCTTAATACGACATTACACAGAAATTTAGGCGCGTCTCCATTCAATGTTTTATTTGGAACCCATGCGCGTCTCCGGGATGCTTGTGAAATGCGCGAATTGTTAGAACGGGAATGGATCTCCGAATTTCAAGAAGATCGCGATGAGATTAGAGATCGCGCTAAAGAAAACATTGCGAGAATTCAAAAAGAAAACAAACACGGATTCGATAAAAAGCGAAAAAAAGCGACGAGTTACAGCGAAAACGATCTAGTAGCGATTAGACGTACGCAGCAAGGCCCAGGACTGAAATTAGCTAATAAGTATCTAGGCCCTTATAAAATCATTAAGATACTACGCAATAATAGATACGTAGCCAGGAAGGTGGGCGACCATGAAGGCCCATGGGAGACATCCACTGCCGCCGATTATATTAAACCGTGGGCGAGCATAATAGATAAGTCTGAAGAAATGAGCGATTTAGATCTAGAAAATAATGCGGACTAACGGATATCCGGGGCGGATATCAAAGCAGAATGGCCGAGTGTAGGAAATATTTCTCGAAACAAATCCTGACACGAGTTAGGAAACACTCTTGTAACATGTCCTAACACGTTCGTACAGGATCCAACCGTTACGTAAGCACGTGAACCGCGGAGCTGTGCGCCCAGCGCGCCCCTCCCGCGCAGCTCGGGCCAATAGGGCCGTAGGGCCACCGAACGCGCAGTATATATGCGGGTGCATGATAACGGTCGACATCATTCGATTTTTGAGACGTTGGTGTATAACTCTTCCTAGCAATAAACAAGTGTTACATTTCAACTCTGACTCGTCGATATCCTCTACTTCCACATCAACATCCTACAATATTTCTTATTAATAATTTTAACTATATTGAGGTTTGCATAACATTTGCATTAACATTTTTTTTAAATAAAATGTACAATAACATTTTTTTATAAACAGCATTGTATTTATTACTATATTATTGAATCTCATATACATTCGGAGGTTTGCATAAATATCTAGAATATCCTACATCTACATGAATAATCTTGCTTTTTACATCACTTGTTGGAACTATTGAGCTATGTACATAATCTTCTGATTCTATCTTATCCATGTACGATACATGTACGAACGGTTTGTTGGAACTGATTGTAATTTTTGATATTTGAATGTGACATTTATTATTTAAGAGAGTGATGTGTAATATTTGTTCATATTCACCTGAATGCAACTGAACCATTGTATCACTCGTCTTTCGTGCTTTACGATATTTCTGACTGTGAAATACGACACCTATTCTATATATATTTCTGTTTTTAAATTTATAAATTGTTTAAGTGTAATGAATAATATAAAAATTTTTACAAATTTTAATGTAGTTGCATTAAGACTCCTAAATACTCTCAGTGACCATCACATTTGGGAATCCTGACACTAGTAGCGAGAAATGATGCGCTGAGACGCTGAGAATTCTTGCGTGCTATTTTCAAATAAAAAGCTATTTTGATAAAATAACATTGTAAATTATTTTAACAAATTTGTAAAATTGTTCTAAAACTATTTTTTTCTTGACGGTTTATGAACTGCCAAAAAATCATAGCTTTTGGACAATTTTACAAATTTTTTAACGTGATTTATAGTGTTGTCATCAAAATATCTCTTTATTTAAAAATGGCACACAAGATTTGTTAGCGTCTCAGCGTGTCATATCGTATTAAAATTCGATTTAATTATAATTTATGAAATCATGTAATTTCGGATTGAAATGGATTTATCCCAATATTAATCCGTCCGAATTATACTAATTCCGATCTGATTTTTAATCGGTCTTAATACCGTATTTTCGGTGCAGAAATCCCGATCGATTTGGATTACTTTTTTTTAAATCGGTTTTAATCGCATATTTTCGGCAGGGTGTACATTAACATCTTGTGTAATACGACGCCTAAAAGGCTGTTTGCGAAAAAAAATTTACAGAAATGTCAATAATTTTTGCTTATCGCGTTTATTGATAACAGCTCTGGCATACGCGAAAATGCGGTTGTTTTATAGAGGAATAAGAATATTTTTCAAAAATACTTTGGTAGAAGAGAAGAAGGTATTATTGCTGTTATCGACAATATGGCTACTCCTATTATTTCCGTTATTAGGTGACGTATTCTAACAATTTCTTATAAAGTTATTCGTTTAGTAGCCCGTCGTTTCTTAGTCATGCTAATATGTTAATACATAATGACTGACAATTGTTATAAAGCATTTCTACTTTTGAGCACTTTTAAACTTTTTCAAGGTACACTTTTAACCTTTAATTACGTACACTTTATTATTCTTAAACATGAGTGTATTATCACACGAAAGTACATACACTCGAGTGTTTACTTTATTATTTAACTTTTTATTTGGCCGTATACATTTCGAGTTATACAAAATTAAAACAATAACATAGAATTTTGTAAATATGGTATTTTAACCCTTAAACATAAGTGGGTCTGAGAGACCCCATATGAAGTTTTGAACGCTTTCTGTGTGAAGACGGAATGAGATAGGAGATTCGGTCCAAGGCGCAAAAAAAGTTTTAAATCTCCTCTTTTGATTGATATGGTTGATCAACTTTTTTGGTCAACTAAAATTTGAACGGCACGGCAGCAAAGTTTTGTTAGGGTTAATGCGACCCATATAGTGTGTAAGTGAAACTTCTTCTGTATTTTACATAAAAAACAAAATACGTTCAAATAGGTCAGTTCGCGGATATTACTCGCATATACTCTGTCTAAAGTTGGAATACTATAAAATATTGTAGAAAATGTAGTTTTTCCGAAATATATCATGAAACACATCAATTTTCAATTTTAGACACGATTTAATCAAAAATACCTCATTCGCTTTGTTAAATAAGTACATTTTTTAATAGAAATGACAATGATATAATTTTTTTTTAAAGTATGAATCTTTAGCTTTAAAACGCCGTATTGTAAAGTCTTTAAAAGTTTTTTGTTGCAAAGATATGATTTTTTTTCAAGTGGATTTTTAGATGACTAAAAGTACTTTATACTCTCTATGTTACATAATTAAACTTTTTAAAAGGAATGACTTTGCCAAATTTTATTTTGAAATTGTGACTCTTTAGCTTTGAAACGCCGTATTTGAAAGTCCTTAAAAGTTTTTTGTTGCAAAGATATAATTTTTTTAAGGAAAAGCGGATTTTTGACCAATTTCTCAGTTTTGCTTAATGGCTTTTTCTTTATAACTTTACAATAAATTATTTTTTGGCAATGCCGATTGTGCAGTCGCACTCCTGAGATTCTGAATTTTCATTTAAAAAAAATTGTAAAAAAAATATTTTAATCAAAGTTATAGCTTTTCAAAGTTGAAAAAGTCTCCCAGACCCAAAAATGTGTTTCCGTATTTTACAGGATCGGGGTGTTTAAGGGTTAAGCAAAATTTTTTATCAAAATATTTCTTCGATAAATCGATTATCATTCTACAGTGCGGTATATAGAAACCTTTTATGAACTCAACATTTTAAGAACTCTTTTTGATAACATTTTGCTCACTGCGAAAGTACCTTGTAAAATTATAATAAAATAGTTATATTATTCCATAAAAAAATAACATTTGGTAATTTTAATTAAAAATTAAATCTGATTTATTAAAGTTTTAAATAATTTATTGCGAGTACAAATTATTGGATTGTTCGAAAAGTAATTTTGTTTTTTCCCAACAGAGGACAACTTCACACTTAAACCGCATAATCATTAGGGGAGACCTGGGTTATTCATTAGACCTCTTTTTGTTTTTTGTCCCCTGAGTCTTATATTCATTAAAAAAAAAACATAGGACGGTTTAAAAGGTTGAACCTTTCTCTTCACAATGCCGGTATAGATAAAACATGGAAATGTACTTGCTTTGAAGTACAGATAAAAATGTCGACCAATGCCAAAAATTATGAATGGCCCCAAGCCCGTGGTAATTCGTAACTAGTCCGGGAATATCCCGAAATTTGTGTTTTAAGTTGAAAGACTGTAAAAAAGCTGTTGCTAAGACTTTTTTTATTTAAAAAAGAATATAGGTATACAAGAAACAAATGCAAACATATATGCACTTTCGCATGTCCTTTTATGCCATCGGTGTGACAGATTTCCTAGCCTCACAAGTATCTCATCTTTAACGTTTTATAACTTTGTACCTGCTCAAGAGCGACGATTTTATATTTATATTCATGTTCTATGTACTAAAAAACACAATATTATCAAGTTTGAACGAAATCAATGAAGAACTTTAGTTTACCTCAATGCTTAACTCTACGGAGCGCAGACGTTCGTATCCAGTCATCAAAATGTTAGCACTGTGTCGGCAGGCTGGCGGCAGTTTCAATCACGACGTGTTGACAGACTGAACTCAACTGATCTCAAATTCTGCTTACGGTATGTTAACAGAACCTGTTGATATTTTATGTTAGCAGAATGACAGCTCCAGGCGAGCACGCCGTGCTGCCAGCACGTGACGCCAGATAGGCGGCAGAATTCAAACATGACATGCGCAACACAATCTGACGGCAGATTGCTAGACCAAGTCGAGCATGCCGTGCTGACAAGTTCTGACGTCACGCTGGCAGCAAAAATCAAGCATTTTTATTTAAAAATTTTTAAAATTTTTATTATAAAAAAATTTTTTTTAGTTTTCTTGCAGATTTTATTCTTATTTTTATTATAGGTTAATCTAATTTGCATATATTTTATTTTACTAATTACGATTAGGCATTATTTTATAATTTTTAAAAACGCATTGGCGCCGGCGGGATTCGAATCTAAGATTTCGGGACAATAACCTAATGCGCTAACACTGAGCCAATCGTACACTTGTGATACCATTAATAAAAAGTTATATTTGAAGTAAAGCTGATTTAACAGGAAGAAATTTATCGTGTTGAGTATCGCGCAAACATTCTCAGTAGCCCTTTAATTATTTAGCTTTAAGTATTTTTAAAATAAACTATATAAACTGTATAAATTATGTAAATAATTAAAACCTGATTCTGCCCAAAGTAATATAGTCAAAAAAACAACAATTGGAAATAGTACTAGAGCATAAAAAAAACATTGGCGTAAAAAGTACGCTTGCAAAAATCAATTGTGCAACTAATTGTTATAAACAAATTACTAAAAATTGATTGTAGAGGAAAACTGATACCTCCAACCAATTTTACGGGAAAAATGAATCAAGAAACATGCATAACGCTTTTTTAATTGTTATAAACAAATTAGTTGTAAAATTTATTTTTGCAACGTTTCTTTAGTAATTTTTTCTGTAGAATTGATTAGCGCAATTAGTTCTCTTTTAGAGTAAATTTTTAATAATTTATTTATACCAATTGATTGCAAAATTGAGTTTTGAAAAGTTTTTTTTACGTCAATAATATTTTTTTATGCTTTGGTCCTATTTCCAATTCCAATTTTTTTTAGACTAAAAATAGGAAATTTTTATTAATCAGACCATGGCCAGGAATAGGTTTTAATTATTTATATATGCGGGCAGATGCAGATAGAAATCTGGACACAATACATGCGGATAGATACGGATTCCTGTACGTAATCGCGGACAAGTGCAGATAGAAATTGCAGCGTATAGAATGCAAACAAAAACAGACAGAACATATACATAAAGAAATTGATTGGTCCAATAATTAAAAGCAAATGCATAAGAAAATGAATCAATTGCTTTCTTTATGAATATGTTATTTATGCATGCAATTATGCAAGTTTGTTTGAATAAGCCCTTAATAAATTCATGAAGAGTGACGTCACATTTTAAAAATATACAAAACAGCTCGGTTTGCTTGATTTCTACTGCCAGCGTGACGTCAGATCCTGTTAGCACGGGGTGCTCGATTTGTGCTAACAATCTGCCGTCAGATTGTATTGTACAGGTCTTGCTCTAATTCTGTTGCCTATCTAACATTAGGTGCTGGCAACACGGCGTGTTTGCGTGGTGCTGCCAGTCTGTCGCGTCGATCCTGCTTGTTTGTTACCGCCAATCTGACGCCAGATCTTGTCAGCACGCGGTGCTCGATTTCTGCTGCCAGTCTGCCGTCAGATTGTGTTGCGCAGGTTGTGCTTGATTTCTACCGCCAATCTGACAACAGTACTGTCAACACTATTTGTTCGATTTCTGCTGGAATTAAATGCCAACAGTTTCTGTTCTATTTCTGACAGCAGTTTGCTGACACCGCAGATATTGCAAAGTCTGTGTGAAATCTATTGCCTTTCTAGCAACAGAAATTGATAACGGACTCTCCGAATGATCTGTTCGTTCACGTATGGCTGACGGGGTAAGTAGTGTTTGCTGTTATTTATATAAAATTATCTAGATAATTTTATATAAATTTTTTATCTAGATAATTATCTAGATAAAGAAATGGCTTTATCTTATCTTTATCTAGATGATCAGAATATAAATTATCTTAATCTTATCTTAGATTTAAAAAAGTGTTATCTTTATCAAATTATTTAAGATAACGTGTAGTGGGATTAATATTCTAAAATTGTAAGTCTCTCAAGATAAATCATTGTCTAGTAGTAGTGGAGACGATGATTTTTTTCGTGAAATGGACAAAAAAATTGCCATTTGTAACTCGGCAAATCCAGTGATTAGTAGCAATATTGAAATACTTTTATATTTAGAATCTCAATTCAAAAAATTAGAATCTCTTTCATCCCTTACGGAAAAAAACTGGTGGCACTATTGAAATGACAACTATTAAAAACTATTAGTACACACTACATCAATAGTAATTTCGCGCACTGTTGGAATTTGCACTAATAGTGTAAATTAATGCTATTGATACAGTGTGCACTAGTAATGTGCACTAATAGTATGTACTAATTATTCAATAGTTGTCACTTTAATAGTGCCACAAGTAAGGGATTCTTTTGGAATATAAAGATGTGACTAAAATTGAACGTTCACAGTTTTCAATAAGAACGATATATTTCTATAGAAATATACAATATATTTTTAATTATAGCTGCACTTTTCTTTATTATTAATCCTCTGTTTCGAGGAACTGCATTATTGCACTTCTGCTGCACTGCTTTCCGAAATATTTTTTCGAAATCTTTTTCGAATGGAAACTTGTTCTTAACGTATGCTGAAAGCACATATATTTATCAGTTTTGAAACTCTCAACTACGTGAAATCAATATTGCATTGTATACATTATAACTTTACCTTTCATAGCTTCAATTTTTACTGTGTCGAGTTTCTTTTTAGCGGCTATACCTTTTTCGCAATGAAAATTTGCCACAGTTCCTGTAAGCGAAGAGGTAGCTAACTCCTCTTTTGTAAATAATAAAGACATCATCTCGCATATCAACTTAGAGACAGACGTGTGATTGCACAAGGAAAGGCGAGTGCTATTTACTATACAAGGTATTGGTCCTCCAAGGTTGACTGTCTTATTGTCCTGTTAAATATTTTGTACAAAATATAAAATTTTTATATAATTATTAAATATTCATACCCAAATAATGCACAGAGATTCTGAGTATATATAATTTCTATTTTAAATAGCATTGTAATAAAATATATATATATATATATATACACTACTCAAAAGAAAATAGGGAACACTTTCCAGACACCAAAAATTAGGCTATTTTCAAATGACTGTAACTCGGTGAAAAATCATCGTAGATAAAAAATAAAAAAAGCATTTTGAAGCTTGGAGATCCAACTTTAACGCTCTATCAGCAGATTTTCAAAATTCTTTTAACTTCCTTGTCTTATGCAGTAAAAAAGCACACCCTGTTTTGTTCCTTAAAATTTCGTATTTTTGACACTTTGCAGCTCGACCAACAAATTTTTTTCGAACAATTCAAGTAAAGCTTCATAAACTACAACATTTTGCCTACAAAATGCTTTTTTTAAAATTTCTCTACGATTTTTTTTTGACCGAGTTACGCTACTTTGAAGCTAAACTTGCATTTTTTACAAATGATATCCGTACTCCGTGAAAAATCATAGTAGACAAAAAATCAAAAAACCATTTTAAAGCTCGAAGTTCCAGCTTTAACATGCTGTTAATGGTTTTCAAAAATTTTCTCAATTTCTTAGTACTATGCCCCAAAAAAGATACACTGTTTTTTCCTTAAAATAACGTATTTTTAACAGCCTGTAGCTCAATAAAAAAATTTTTCTCGACAAATCCAATGCAAGTGCCATAAAGTATGACATTTTCTCTACAAAATGCTTTTTTTAAAGTTTTCTCTACGATTTTTTTTGACCGAGTTACAAGACTTTGAAGATATACATTTTTTACAGTACATTTTTCCGAAAAATGACGTCTACCGCCGACATTAGCATTACCCAATGTGCACCACGTGGAGGTTGTCGGTCGGATTTTTGCACATCGTGTGTGTGTGTGTGAGTGTGTGTGTGTGTGTGTGTGTGTGTGTGTGTGTGTGTGTGTGTGTGTGTGTGTGTGTGTGTGTGTGTGTGTGTGTGTGTATGTATGTATCACAGCAGAGATAAAGACCCCGCAGTTCGTCACTTCTGCAGTATTTAATGACTCCAAACCCTCTCTGCTGTGTGTATGCGCTCGCGCGCATGAGAGTTCAATAGTGTGTATTTCCTCCTCTCTGATCAATTACTGCTTGCAAGCGTTCTCGCATATTTATACATCTTGCAATACGATCTTGCGGAATGTTGTGCCAAATTTCCGTTAAAATTTCTCCCAATTCTTCTAAATTTCGCGGCTGTTCCTCGCGACGCCTTAATCGTCGTTCCATTTCATCCCAAATGTGCTCGATTGGATTTAAGTCCGGGCTATTGGCGGGATGATTTAACAGTCTAATTGCGTGTCGTTGAAAAAAACGTCGCGTTATATTCGCCGTATGAGGTCGAGCGTTGTCCTGCATAAAAATAAAGTTCCGACAGGTTCGATTTAATAGCAAAACGTGTGGTCGTAGAATATCGTTGATATAACGAACACCCGTCATTGCCGGAGGTGGCAGGATCACTAGATCACTTCGTCTTGTAAGTGATATACACCCCCACACCATCACGGAACCGCCGTTGTAGGATCGTATTGGCATAACGCAACGTCGATCATAGCGTTCATTTCGTCGATGCCAAGTACGTATACGAGCATCATTGCCATAAAGGCAAAAACATGATTCGTCGGAGAAATATACATTTCTCCAATCCTGTGAACTGTAAACATATAGTCGTCTTAGTCTAAAAAAAATCTCTTTTTAGACAAAGATGACCATATGTAAACATTGCATGCTCAATACAATAAAATTTTGTTTAGTACGCCGGCGATTCTCGCAGTGTGATAAGCGACACGGAATTTTCAAAATGCCGCGTAGACATTTATCGGCCGTAGAAGTTGCACGCATAATTGCGCTTTTGCAACAAGGTTTTAGTATGCGTTATGTGGCGCAAGATATTGGTGCATCTGTGTCCGTAGTGAGTAGAGCTTGGTTACGATATCAAGACACGGGAAATTACACGAGACGTGAAGGTAGTGGTCGTTCTCGATTAACGACAAATAGACAAGATCGAGCCATTGTTCGTTATGCATTAGAAAGACGAATAATTACCGCAAGAAACATTCGTAATGACATTCATTTGCGCCATGTGTGCGAACAAACAATTCGCAACCGTTTGAGAGAAGCCGGTCTTCGTTCTCGTGTTCGTGCACAAGTACCAAGACTCACACTCGTACATCGCCAAGTACGTTATCAATTTGCGCGCGATCACATAAATTGGACCGCTAGGGAATGGAGAAATGTATATTCCTCCGACGAATCACGTTTTTGCCTTTATGGCAATGATGCTCGTATACGTACTTGGCGTTGACGAAATGAACGCTATGATCGACGTTGCGTTATGCCAATACGATCCTACAACGGCGGTTCCGTGATGGTGTGGGGGTGTATATCACTTACAAGACGAAGTGATCTAGTGATCCTGCCACCTCCGGCAATGACGGGTGTTCGTTATATCAACGATATTCTACGACCACACGTTTTGCTATTAAATCGAACCTGTCGGAACTTTATTTTTATGCAGGACAACGCTCGACCTCATACGGCGAATATAACGCGACGTTTTTTTCAACGACACGCAATTAGACTGTTAAATCATCCCGCCAATAGCCCGGACTTAAATCCAATCGAGCACATTTGGGATGAAATGGAACGACGATTAAGGCGGCGCGAGGAACAGCCGCAAAATTTAGAAGAATTGGGAGAAATTTTAACGGAAATTTGGCACAACATTCCGCAGGATCGTATTGCAAGATGTATAAATATGCGAGAACGCTTGCAAGCAGTAATTGATCAGAGAGGAGAAAATACACACTATTGAACTCTCATGCGCGCGAGTGCATACACACACAGCAGAGAGGGTTTGGAGTCATTAAATACTGCAGAAGTGACGAACTGCGGGGTCCTTATCTCTGCTGTGATACATACATACACACATACACACACACACACACACACACACACACACACACACACACACACACACACACACACTCACACACACACACACGATGTGCAAAAATCCGACCGACAACCTCCACGTGGTGCACATTGGGTAATGCTAATGTCGGCGGTAGACGTCATTTTTCGGAAAAATGTACTGTAAAAAATGTATATCTTCAAAGTCTTGTAACTCGGTCAAAAAAAATCGTAGAGAAAACTTTAAAAAAAGCATTTTGTAGAGAAAATGTCATACTTTATGGCACTTGCATTGGATTTGTCGAGAAAAATTTTTTTATTGAGCTACAGGCTGTTAAAAATACGTTATTTTAAGGAAAAAACAGTGTATCCTTTTTGGGGCATAGTACTAAGAAATTGAGAAAATTTTTGAAAACCATTAACAGCATGTTAAAGCTGGAACTTCGAGCTTTAAAATGGTTTTTTGATTTTTTGTCTACGATGATTTTTCACGGAGTACGGATATCATTTGTAAAAAATGCAGGTTTAGCTTCAAAGTAGCGTAACTCGGTCAAAAAAAATCGTAGAGAAATTTTAAAAAAAGCATTTTGTAGGCAAAATGTTGTAGTTTATGAAGCTTTACTTGAATTGTTCGAAAAAAATTTGTTGGTCGAGCTGCAAAGTGTCAAAAATACGAAATTTTAAGGAACAAAACAGGGTGTGCTTTTTTACTGCATAAGACAAGGAAGTTAAAAGAATTTTGAAAATCTGCTGATAGAGCGTTAAAGTTGGATCTTCAAGCTTCAAAATGCTTTTTTTATTTTTTATCTACGATGATTTTTCACCGAGTTACATTCATTTGAAAATAGCCTAATTTTTGGTGTCTGGAAAGTGTTCCCTATTTTCTTTTGAGTAGTGTATATTATTACAATGCTATTTAATATATATACATATATAAAATTATTTTTACCTTATGTTTGTGTATTGCATTTGATTGATGGTCATCCGAGGACTTCATTTTATCTGTTGCATGGTTCGATTCGTGAACGTGTTCCAAATCATGTACATTGACTGTTTTTGTAGCGACATCTAAAGTATCAGGGAAGTCTTCCGATGTTTCTAAATTTTGTGATACCAGATTATGTCCGGATGTCAAAGATGTTGATTCACGTAATAGTGCTGATTCACGAAACTCTGTAGCCGATTTTTCAGACAATTTCAACTTATCGCTTAGATCTAATTCCCTGTTTTGAACTATCGATGTAGGCGATGCATCGGTAGCAGATGATTTCAATTTATTATTTGGTAGATCCAACTTGTTGATCCAGATCGGATCAGAGTCTAATGTTACTGCAGGAGGAGTGTTACTTCGCTTACGTTTAATGATGCAGTTACTTGATGCTTGTACTTTCTGCAAAATAAATTAGAACAATTTATGTTTTACACTACTTACAAAACGATATAATGTAGATATAAATCAAAATTACATATACCTGTTGCAATTCATCTATCTGACGATTGAAAGATTTGGTTGTCAATGTTACAGATTCCAAGTTAGTCATGAGATCTTTCATCATTTTATCCATCTTTGGCAAATCTAAAAAAATGATATATATACTAAAGATCTTGTTAAGAGGCTTAAACAACTCAGAATTAACAAATTATTGTTTTAAGTGCTTTTATTGCTCAAAAATACATATGTGTGTGTGTGTATATATATATATATACAGGGTGCGAGAAAAGTTCCGGGACGGCGAAATATCTCGAAAACTAAGCATTTTAGGAAAAAGTGTTTCAGACAAAAGTTGTAGGGTTTAAAAAGATCTATTTACTGATCTTATCAGTTTGACCTTGGAAGGCGTCGCCAAGGTCAGATCGAAATTACATTAACTTTTTTAAATGGAACACCTAACTTTTTATTGCATATTCTTGTAGCTTATCTCGAGACCTTTCCAAAACATTACAAGAAAGTTTATTTTCGTTGAGTACTTTCCGAGTTGTGAGGCTTGAAAGCTACAGTGTACTGTAGTGTGGGTCCAGCCAGTTAAGGCAAGAGTGGCGTGTGGGTCCGGCCAGTTAAGGCAAGTGTGGCGTGTGTCCGGCCAGTTAAGGCAAGTGTGGCGTGTGTCCGGTCAGTTAAAGCAAGTGTGGCGTGTGTCCGGCCAGTTAAGGCAAGTGTGGCGTGTGTCCGGCCAGTTAAGGCAAGAGTGGCTGGACCCACACTACAGTACACTGTAGCTTTCAAGCCTCACAACTCGGAAAGTACTCAACGAAAATAAACTTTCTTATAATGTTTTGGAAAGGTCTCGAGATAAGCTACAAGAATATGCAATAAAAAGTTAGGTGTTCCATTTAAAAAAGTTAATATAATTTCGATCTGACCTTGGCGACGCCATTCAAGGTCAAACTGATAAGATCAGTATATAGATCTTTTTAAACCCTACAACTTTTGTCTGAAGCACTTTTTCCTAAAATGCTTAGTTTTCGAGATATTTCGCCGTCCCGGAACTTTTCTCGCACCCTGTATATCTCCAAAATTGAAAAACGCTAAAAAAGTATCATAAGAAATGTATTTGTGAAGGAATTATTAACGTTCCGCATTTATTATAAATCTACTTATTTGGTGAATTGCAGGCAGTGCAATAAAGTAATTTGACTAATTATAAAAGAATTATTAAGATAAAAATTATAGAAGTTTATTTAATCTGATTGCATGATTTGAGCTATATGAGAAATTATGAAAACTTTGAGATACTCTGAATCTGTTTTAACCATTACTAAAGTTACATAAATATGTAAGAATTGCTACAATTATACATACAGTTCAATCTCCATTGTTTTTCTCATTTAACTTTTCATATGTAACGGAACGTTTGATTTGATTTGTCAGTATAATTGAAAGAAAAAGAATTCAAAAATACCTTCGTTGACAGACCGTAACCTGCGCAATCTTTCATTGTCTCTTCGCAATCTTCTATTTTCTTCTTGTAACACAATGATTGTATCTGCTAGTTGCGACTTCGATTGTTTATGAACGGGAGATTTATCGTTTTCTTCATTACATTCATTATCATCGTCCACATATTCACTCTACAATAGTATGAAATTATATCTCAAAATTTTGTTATACTACTGTGTCCAAAAAGTAAGGTGACATTGCAATTTAAATCTCCCGCGCGCACGGATTTGGAGGAATAAAATTTTTTTTAGGTTGGTAGGACTGTCTTTGACATCCAAGAGAAGCAACACGTCAAAATATCCATTAGTGTTTGAGATACGCATTGTTTTGTGAGTTGCTAAAAGTGAATTTCTCGTGGCGAAACAACACTTGGTTTTTGCACCACGATAATGCACCGTCACACACTGCGCTGATTATTCGTGATTTTTTAACCATAAACTCGACTAATATCGTTCCACAACCACTGTATTCACCTGATTTGGCTCCATGCGACTTCTGGCTATTCAGCAAACTCAAGCGGCCGCTCCGGGGACACCGTTTCGAGTCGATAGAAGAGATTCAAGCCGCTGCGAAGAAGGAGCTAAAGGCCATTCCTGAAATCGATTATTACAACTGTTTCGAAGATTGGAAAATCCGTTGGAATAAGTGTATTATATCAGGGGGGGATTACTTTGAAGGGGACGAAATTGATTTGCAAGAATAAATAAAGAATTTTCGAAATAAATGCAATGTCACCTTACTTTTTGGACATAGTAGTATATATTTCGAATGAAAAATCTAAAGACTATTAAATAGAAGAATCATATGTGTGTATATACATATATATATATGTATATATATATATTTAAAAAAGTAACCTGTGACGAGTATTTCTGCTTGTTGTGTTTATATTGTTTTAAAAGATTTTTCCCCTTCTTTACGTTTAGAGTACATTTCTATAAATAGAAAAACATTGGTTAAATTAAATAAATATAATAAATTAATTTTTAGCATAACATTTTTTAAAATCATTCATATTTAATTATGTAAAATAAATGTTATATACCTTTTGTTTTGATACTGCGCTTTTTTTTGTTTCTTTTACTTTTGATTTGTCAATATCTGTTGTTTGTTTTCTTGTGAACTGTTTCCTATCATGTTTATCAAGTTCAATAATACCATACTTTTCCAAGTTATCTCTAATTTCGCACATTTTGACCCATTCTAAAATTTTATATAATCTTATTCAAATCGAAAATGATTACAATTGTTTGACAATTGAGACTCCTTTTTGGAGATAAAACTTTATAAAATCTGCATAAGAATTTGCTTCAGTATAAAAAACTGTGAACACTAATCATAATATATTAAAATTACAAATTTTTTACAGACATCATTCGTTTAAAAAAAAAATTATGCATGTTTACAATAATTATAGCAATTTCGTCATGAGTAATTTTAGTACTAATTGTAATATGAAGTATTTTAAAGTTTTCACTACTTCGTTATGAACAGCAATATAAACACGCCATTACATAAAACTTTATTCAAGTACAGAATCTACTTTATACATTAAAAAATTTGATACAATACCAAAGTACCATAATTCTGCAGACCTTTTAATTGAATTTTTATAGAAATATATAAGCTATTTATTATTCAATAGCATTGCTTACCTCCATGTGCACATAATTTTGTTACAACCACCTCCCACTGACAATTGGTTAATTTTTTTTTCATTGCTGTTGTTGGGCCTATATCGCAGTCTTTTGGCCATCGAACTTTCACTAGCGTTTCGTGTTTAATTATATCATCTAATTCAGTAACTGTAAATTTATCTTCCAACCATTTCAAATATCCAATAGCTATACTATTTTCTTCATTTGGAAACTCACACACCATATATTTTTGGTCGTCCATTATCTGTAACATATACTCTGTATGTAAAAATAAAATACAGAGGCATTTCAGTATTACAACAATGCAAGTATTGACAACATTTAATTATTGAACTGCATACGTTTGACATAGACAACATATTCGCAGTAGCTCGCAGCTAATATTAAAATAACTGTTTTGATCATTTGAGGTTAGTTAACTAATTGAGGTTAGTTGTCTATGATTGTTACATTTATTAAAATCATATTATAGTTCTTATTTCGAATGTATTATGTGAAGAAAGAAAAGGTTGTGTAAAGATCACTTTTAACTACCCGCAGATGCTTTGAAGACCAAGCCGTTCTACACATTTATATCGTTCTAAACGTGTAAACATCAAGAATTCATTACTTACCTAAAGCAAAGTTGATGTAAGTCGAAAAACAAATGTTTGTCAATATACTGGCACTAAATCCTACAGAAAACGAATTTGCTGTTCTGATAAAATCAGCATGTTCACTCGCATATTCGCACAACAGAAATAGCCGCATACATGCAGAGATCGCAATATCGTGGCCGCTGGTAGTATTTAGAACAAATGTATTATACACAACGAGTGCATTCCATTTCATGCATGATGCGTTCATGCATCACTTCCAAAGCACCTTGTGTATGTACAACACTCTATTCTTTTGTTTTAATTGCTCCTACTCACTGAACGCGGAAACATTTGCCGCGCGGTAAGAAACAAACGCGATAGCCAATCACTTTAACTTTTTCTGCACAGCGAAAGATGATTGGCTACCGCGCCAACTTGTACCGCTCGGCAATCACGGCTGCGTTTGAAAACATCATCCGAGTGCCCATATATATCATTTTATCCTTATTATTCACCGAGTATTAAATAAAGATAAAAAGATACGTAGTGGCAATGGATGATGTTTTCGAACGCAGCCCATTATTGAGTCTAGTAGATAAAAGCCATAAATGTTATTAGTAGCTGCGATATGGATCCTAAGGGCCTCTTTTACCAATCTAACTGATCGATTAGTCTATTGGAATTAACCAATCGCATTATTTGTTATGTGAAATGACAAATGCGATTGGTCAATTCTAATGGACTAACCGATCTGTTTGCTTTAACAAAGATTGGTGAAAGAAATCCTCAATTAGATTGAATGCACATAGGACGCGTCAACGCGTTACGCGTGGCGAGATAACCAATCATTCTTGCGCTTTCTTAATTTTTTTCATAAAATAGAAAGAATGATTTTAATAGTGTTGATGAAATCCACCCATTATGCTGCTTTTAGCTTTTAGGCTTCTTTCATATGAGACGTAATTTGCATAAGCTTATAAACTTACATCAGCCAAACAAATCGTCTCACTATCATACACAAATCTGTCTAATTATTTATTGAGACAATTTGATTGGTTGACGCAAGTTACGTTCTACATGAAAGCAGCCTTCATAATAACCTTTTGTGGAAAAACACGTTGATAGCTATCGTTCGAATTTCCGCGGCTGGTGTATTGCTGTGTTTATGTCGTATGCCAGACTATATTTCTTCATATGCATATTCGTGTGTAATTACATATACAAAATGGATGAGGATAATAATAATGTATTGACTAGAAGAGGGGGTAATACTGAAGGAGACGGTCTTCCTCACCGATTTTGCTCAAATTGTGCAATTTTGTGTATTTTGATACGCACAATAAGAATATCGAAGAAAAAATCGTCGCTCTCAAACAGGTAAAAAGTTATGAAGTACGAGGTGTGTTCAAAAAGTATCGCGAATTTTGTGTTTTTTCAAAAATTATTTATTTATTCATGAATATCTATTTTGTCCCCTTCAAAGTAATCCTCATGAGATATTATACACTTGTGCCAACGGTTTTTCCAATCTTCGAAGCACTTCAAAAAATCATTTTTTTTTATCTTGTTCAGCTCCTCCTTCGATGCCGTCTTTATCTCGTCAAGCGTAGCGTAACGTCGTCCTTTCATGGGCCTCTTCAGTTTAGGGAACAAGAAAAAGTCACAGGTGGCCAGATCTGGGGAATACGGTGGCTGCGGCATCATTAGTGTGTTGTTTTTGGCCAAAAAGTCGCGCACAAGCAACGATGTGTGAGCAGGGGCGTTATCGTGGTGCAAAAGCCAATTTTTGTTCTTCCACAAATCCGGGCGTTTCTGGCGGATTGCTTCGCGCAAATTGCGCATAACTTGCAGGTAATATTCCTTATTGACCGTTCTACCCTGTGGCAAGAACTCATGATGCACCACGCCCCTGCAATCGAAGAAAACTGTCAGCAAAACTTTCACATTCGACCGAACTTGGCGCGCTTTTTTCGGTCTTGGTTCGTGCGGCAGCTTCCATTGAGATGATTGAGCTTTGGTTTCCACGTCATAACCATAAACCCACGATTCGTCACCAGTTATGACCCTCTGGAGCAAATTTGGGTCGTCGCGGACAGAGTCCAACATCTCATTAGCAATGTTCATGCGATGCTGTTTTTGGTCGCAATTGAGCAATTTTGGTACGAATTTCGCGGCGACCCGTCTCATGCCCAAATCATTGATAAAAATCGAATGGCACGAGCCAATCGATATGTTTAGGTCCTCAGCAACTTCTCTAACGGTGATTCGACGATTGGCCAATACCATTTTCTCCACTTCATTAATTTTTTCGTCTGTTGTTGAAGTGCTCGGGCGTCCGGCACGCTCTTCGTCGTTCACATCTTCTCGGCCTTCTGAGAACATTTTGTACCACCGATAAACGTTGCTTCGGTCCAAGGTAGCTTCTCCGTATGCCACAGTCAACATTCGGAATGCATCCGCGCACTTAATTTCGTTTTTCACACAAAATTTGATACAGGTTCTTTGATCCATTTTTTTGAATAGGTAAAAATCGAAGACGATCCAAAACACGTGCAAGCAAAGCAGCTGTCAACAATTAAGTGAACATTCAAAATGGCCGAGCTTGTCGGCATAAGTGAGAGACATGAGTACCAACATAACGCCACAAAAAGATCGAAATTCGAATATACGTAACCCGCGAAAATTCAAAATTCGCGATACTTTTTGAACACACCTCGTATAAAAGATCAGCATTTGTGAGGTTAGGAAACCTGTCACACTGGCAGCATAGGAGGACCAAGAGGAACACTGAGAACGTGTAAGTTTGTGACTTTCCACGCGAGGCGAGCTCATCTCACCTCCTCCCCCTCCCCCCGCCTCGGAACAAGGTTTACAGACGTACTGTTCATCTTGTGTTTTTAACTCTCAACTTCAAAAGAACAAAAATGTTAAATTAAAGCAGGCAACAGATGTCTGCTTTACAGTCAATTAATTTTTATTTTTATTTACATGATACAGAGGACTTTCCACGTAGAGCGAGGTCCACCCCCATTTCGCCTTTTCCACCCCCAGCTTACCCTCCGTCACAGATGTCTGCTTTGCAGCCAAATTAATTGTTATTTTAATTTACATGATACAGAGGACTTTCCACGTAGAGCGAGGTCCACCCCCATCCCACCTTTTCCACTCCCCACCCCTCCGCAAGCAGACATCTGTGACGGAGGGTAAGCTGGGGGTGGAAAAGGCGGAATGGGGGTGGACCTCGCTCTACGTGGAAAGTCCTCTGTATCATGTAAATAAAAATAAAAATTAATTGACTGTAAAGCAGACATCTGTTGCCTGCTTTAATTTAACATTTTTGTTCTTTTGAAGTTGAGAATTAAAAACACAAGATGCCTGCTTTAAAAACACAAAAAAATTATATAATTTTTAAAAATTAATATTTATTTTACTTTATATAATACAGGAATCTATAAAAAACAGCTTACATATTAACTTCTTAATTGTACATAATTTAATAAATAGTGATATAACGTGTCCACGGTGCAATAATACAGTGACAATTAATAGAGAAAAGCTCTTATTTCATTGCCATAAAGTGTATTATGAGAAAAATAAACATAAAAAAAAGTAAAAAAACAATGTGATTTTAAAGCAAGTGCAAAAATTAATACATAGTTCAGCAATTCTAAATTGAGTTTGAAGACCGTATGCAAATTAGCTAAGCTTAAGATTCAGAATTATTTTCTAAATTATCTTCATTGCAGATCTTTGGTGGATATAATTCTGCAATCGCACGGAAGAAAGCGGCTAAACGGTCTTCATATTTATGAACGCGTTTGAAGAGAAATTCAGCTAAATATCCCTCTAAATGTGCAGAGCGTGTTCCAAATCGTGGGATATTAGCTCTGACTTCTCTCCAAACGCGTTCAATATGCTGAGTGTGGGCTCCTGTTAATAAAATAATATTTTTATATATTTATATGTTTTGTGATATAGGAAATATGGTCTACATATGAATTTGTTAATTACATATTTAATATGTCTATATTTACCAGTATCTGGATCGACAAAGTTCATCGAATGATTAACAGTCAGATGTTGGAAGCCTTCACTGTTTAAACAGTTGTAGGACTTCCAACAATCTGACATTATTGTCGTTCCAGGTAAGATCCACTCTTTAATAAATTGAAGAAGAGTTTCTTGCGTGCGATCTGGTACAGGTACAAGAAATTTTCCTGTATCTCTTTCATATCCACCAAAGATCCATTTTCCCTCTATAATTCGGCCACAGTTATTTTTTCTCTTGCCAATCTTAGCTTCGTCTATTTCTACTATTATGTTGGGTCCTCCAAGTTTTGTTGAATTTCTTACAGCCCAATTGATGCAAACCTATCATTTTTAACATTACATTTTGCATAAATATATTATATACAATATATTAATAAATATATATCATTAAACTTACTTCTCGACAAAAAGAAATCCAATCTACTATAGAATGTTCAGAAATTTGCAGTTCTGTACATAAAAATTCATGTCGTGGAGGCCTCAACATAATATAATACGCAGTTAATCTGCATACCGTTTCCAAGCTCAATTTGGAATTGCTGAACCATGTATTAATCTTTGCACTTGCTTTAAAATCACATTGTTTTTTTACTTTTTTTTTATGTTTATTTTTCTCATAATACACTTTATGGCAATGAAATAAGAGCTTTTCTCTATTAATTGTCACTGTATTATTGCACCGTGGACACGTTATATCACTATTTATTAAATTATGTACAATTAAAAAGTCGATAAGCTCTTTATCATTGTGCGTTATTGCCAAAAAGTCGTGCAACCACATGGTGATAAGATGGCAAAATAGTATAATAAAGATTATAAGATTATAGGACGGAAAAAGAGGGAAATCATTTTAAATTATGTTTTATTTTGCACTTACCAATCAGACAGCTGTCACGTGACTTACTATTCTCTCTTACACGTTCTCAATCTCCCTCTATGTCGTCAGCAGTCGTCAGTGTGAAAGATTTCCTAACCTCACAAATGCTGATCTTTTACACTTCATAACTTTTTACCCGTTTGAGAGCGACGATTTTTTCTTCGATATTCTTATTGTGCGTATCAAAATACACAAAATTGCACAATTTGAGCAAAATCGGTGAGGAAGACCGTCTCCTTCAGTATTACCGAAGAGGGTCTTATAAACGATATTTGCAAGACGACAATGTACCAGTACCTGAGTCAACAATCCGTTCCCGTATACAACGAGAACAAATGCCATTACAACAGGTCAGTTTATACCATATATATACTTATGATTCTGTTCACTACATTGAATATTTCATTGTATTCTAAAAATATTACACAAAAAGGTCCTCCTCCTAATAAATATTTATAAATAAGAATATCCTTTAATTTCTTACTCGTAATAATAGTGTACTTCTTTATTTAGGAGCAAGAAACGGATATCAACGATATTTCTGTGATATCGGAACAATTATCTGTGAATTCCAATGAGAACGAACATGTCACTGATGCTGAAAATAGTTCGGATAACAGTGACCAGAGTATTAACGGTCCAACAGCATCTGGCAGTCCAAAACATAATGATGATGCAGTCAGTGTAATCATTGAATCAAATTTCGACCTTTTGGATAAGGCCTCCGTATGTTTGACAAATACGAATGATCTTATAAGTATACTATTTTTTATTGTAAATAGTCGCTTTGATATATGTCATTTTATTATTCATATGAAATTCTCTAAATATAGAATTAATTTAAATTTCGATGAATTACTTTAGTTTTTTAATAGTCGAGTAAAATAAAAATGATGAAACTTGAAATGCAATATACGTGTATGAAATCTTATAACAATATGGGTATAAACATTTATTAGAAATAAAAAAATAATATTAAACACTTGTGTGTGTGTGTGTGTGTGTGTGTGTGTGTGTGTGGTGTGAACATACACAATTGTTTATAATTTTATTTTTTTATTATATGTAATGGTATATTAAACATACACATTATGCACACACACACACACACATATAATAAGAACACTCTTCTATTGATTCAATACGCCAATAATATTTTTTTATTTATTCATGTGTTTAAATGCATATATTGTATTTTTTATATAGGATACAATTATGGATGACATCTCTGTAGTTAATAAAGCTGACTCTGATACTGCATCAATATCAGATAGTTCAAATAGTTCAGTTGGAAGCAAAAGACAAAACTCGTTTGATGTTACATCTAATAATGACACATCAGATTTAGAAGATGTATTTCAAGACAATGAAGAATTCTTGGAACCTGCAGGGAATGCAAATTTTATTCCACCAGAGGGCAATGATAAGGTACTTCAATCAATTCGACTAAATTAACATTTTCTTATGTAAGCTTTGCAGTCAAAGAGAAACCATTCTATCACATATTTGTAGCATATATTTTGCATTGAAAGATGTTAAGATATATATTAGGTTGAAATAGTTCGTGTCTTCTTTTATATGAGAATTTTTTCTAACAAAAATTGCATATTGGCTATATGATGTTGATGCATATTGGCCATATGAATATATATTTTGTATGTTTGTTCTCTATTAAAATAGATTATTTAATTTTTATTTTATCTGAATGGTAAAAAGTTTTCAGAATGAAAATTATAAATTATGACATTGAAAAAAAAGAAACATTTATGACGCCTTTTTTCCAATAAAATGTTCTCAGTAGATAGAACAAATATTTTGAGTGACCTCTGCAGTTTTAGATTCTCAATTAAACTCATAAAGAAGAAAATGTCGCAAATGTTCCTTTTTTCAAATTTGGCACTTTATAATTTCGATTCTAAAAAATTTTTACCATTAGATAAAATAAATCAAAAGATTATTTTGATAAAGTAAAGTAAAGCATATTGTATATAGTCTCTCAATATGCAATTCTTGTTAGGAAAAATTCTCTAAGAAGAAAAACTAAATTGCATCAAACCAACATTCACATTTTTTCCAATCCATAACATATTTATTACATATCACATACACTGTAGATATTTATATCTGAGAATAATTTTTTGAATATTTAATAATTCCTAATTTATTTACAGGAACGCGTTCCATTATATGAACAATCGAATATATCCAAGATGGAAAGCGAACTTCTCATATTAAATTTTGCGATACGGCACAGTTTGACCGATGTTGCTCTTGAAGATCTCATTACTTTGATAAATTGTCATCTACCATACTCAGTATATCACACTAAGTACATATTTATGAAGAAGTATGATACTCCAGCATCAATTCGAAAATGCTACTATTGTCCAGAGTGTTATATAATATTAAAAATCTTTGCTGCAGATGATAGAACAAAAGAAAATCTTTTTTGTCCAGAGTGCGAATGTAGATACAACAAATTTACATTGAAAAAAAGCGCAAATTATTTTTTATATTTGTCTTTAGAACAGCAGTTGCGTGATTTTGTGAATAGCAATAAATATGCTATGCTTCAAAGAGAAAACGATAATTATTCTGATATAATTTGTGGAAAGTTTTATAGATCTCTGAAAGATGCTGGAGTAATTCAATTACATGATATTACGCTACAGATCAGTACTGACGGTGTTCAAGTGTTTAATTCATCATCTGTAACTATGTGGCCTATACAGGTAATGGCGAATGAATTGCCGTATAGAGAAAGGAGAAAAAATATGATGTTATGCGGTTTATGGTATAACAAAGAAAAACCTGATATGAATTTGTTTTTATCTTTAATTGTTGAGGAATTGACTTACATGCATGAAGTAGGTATTACACGTAACGTGGAAGGAGAAGAAGAAATTCGTATCAGAGTACATACAATCGCGTCTCCTGTAGATTCTGTCGCGCGACCTTTGTTACAAAACATAAAACAATATAACGGAAGCTTTGGCTGCAGTTTTTGCTTGCATAAAGGTATACACGTTGAAGTCGGTAGAGGAATGACAAGAATATATCCCGGTTGCGTAAAGGAACCGCGCACATTGCGCCAACATGAAGTAGATTGTGAAACTGCTGTACAAACTGGAACTATACCTCACGGTGTGAAAGGGCCATCAGTTCTAATGCTGTTACCGATCTTTGACATAACATTTTCGTTTACACCTGATTATCTGCATACTGTTCTATTGGGAGTGTGTAAAACTTTTACGGATGCTTGGTTTAATTCGTCAAATCACTTAAAAGACTGGTATATTGGAAACAAAGCAAATCTTATTCACGAAAAACTCCTGCAAATAAAACCACCCTGTGAGATTACTCGTACACCTAGATCTATCAGTGAAAGAAATCTATGGAAGGCATCAGAATGGAAGCACTTCTTGCTCTACTATTCCCTTACTTGTTTACAAAATGTATTGCCCTTACAATATGTGAAACACTGGTTTCTTTTTATTTTTAGTATGCATATATTTCTACAAGAAAAAATCAGTGACGTAGATTTTCCAACGGCTGAAAGTGCATTGAAAATGTTTGTTCTTAAAATAGAAGACTTATATGGTTTAGAATATTATAAGTATAATGTACATTTATTGTTACATATCCCAGAATTTGTTAAACAATCGGGGCTTTGTGGGCTGTATCTACTTTTCCTTATGAACACTATAATGGAGTATTAAGACAAATGTTCCGGAATTCACAAGCTGTTCCGGAACAGATATGTAAATTGTATATGAGTTCAAAGCGCGTGGAAGATTCATGTTTAGAAGTATTTTCGAGACCCAATTGTTTCAAAAATGCAAAAATTTTATATGATAAAATGAGTGGAATGTATCATACAAAAAATTATCTGGAATATGAACTTCATTTAAAAATATTTGGAAAGCCGGTTCAAAGGGCATTAACGTTAACGGAACAGACTTGTATAGAAGCTCTTTTGCATGAAAATATTCTAAATGAGACTAACTGCTATAAGCGTTTCATTTTTCGAAATGTATTGTGGCATTCCGAGAACTATGGAAAACTTCAAAAGCGACAAAACAGT
Organism: Solenopsis invicta; assembly: GCF_016802725.1. NCBI lineage: Eukaryota > Metazoa > Arthropoda > Insecta > Hymenoptera > Formicidae > Solenopsis > Solenopsis invicta. The sequence goes on from NC_052665.1 coordinate 25,531,368, forward strand.
ACAGCATTATTGCGGAATGGTATATTCATAATAATATCCGGAATTTTTGGTATCCATACTGTGCGAAACAATTATATACGATATATCATTATTGGAAAGATTCTTAATTGTATTGATACGGAAACAATTTGTAAAACAAATAATCCAACACTTTCATCAAATCGTCTTTTTCATATTACTCGTTTGACTGATTCTGTCACCGCTGTCTTTCCTGACATGTTATGTACCAAATGTGTAATGATTCCATACAATAATGTCGATAAATATTGCATTGTTCGTCTCGTAAATAATATTGAACGTGATTAATATGTCAATATTGTATAACATTTATTTAGTAAATAAATTGATGATATTACTTTTACATAAACTTTCTTCAACAAGCTTTTAACTTTAATATAATTTTGTATTACGACGCATTGATTAAAATATACAATTTATAGTATATTAAACATATATTACTAGTAAGAAATAAAACTTCTACTCTTTTCTGTTAATACGATGTTATTTTATTACTTTCATTCTCCTACGATCTGTACGCGCAGGAACCTAATAAATAATTCTTTTGTCGTGCCACACGAGAGAAAATGAGATATTAGTAACCAAGCTGTACATATGGCATATAATAAAAATTATTTTCAAAAAAACTCAGTAAATTTTGAAAAAAACATGTAAAATTTTTCAGATATTTTCCGAAATAATTGAATAAGGATTCTGTAAATAATTCAATATTTGTAGATATAAAACTTTCTGGGAATTTCAATTTTGATTTGACTTTTTCTAAAAAATGTTTCAATTTGTATAAATAAATTTAAAAAGTCTAAGAAAATTTTAAACTTTTCATAAAAATTGTGAAAAATATTATAAAAAATTCTAAGAAATATCGCCATGAAGATACTGAAAAACATACATTATTAAATGCTACAAGAAGTATTCAACTGTATACACTGTACAAAATGTGGACTATTAGTGTAATATTGCACATTACTGCAAACTATTTGTTTGCACTATTCAATTATTAGTATGAGAATAGTGTAAACTATTAAATGTCTGCACTAGTGGTAATTTCAGTAGTTCTTACTATTACATTTTAAAAGTTCACACTGGTTAATAGTTTGTAATTGTGTAGTGGAAACTATTTATTACTAGTGTTACAGTACTCATTGCAGTAGTGTTGAATGTTTATAACTATTGCCGTTAAATAGTTACTATTAGAATTCTACTAGTTACTATTGGCATTCTAATAGTTTTTTTCCGTACGGGATTGTACCCACATGTCAAATTTTTTTAAAATATAATACATCATTGCCATCATTGGCAGCAGTAGAGCGTCTCTTCTGTTGCGGACAGCAGATATTTGTACCTCGTAGAAACCGATTATCGGACAAATTATTTGAAAAACTATTATTTTTAAGAAATAATGATTTATAATTTCCTTTTCATTTATTAATTATTTTAACCAATATATGTTCAATGTTCAATCAATAAATAGAAGTTTTTATAAAAATTTTTCTGTATCCTATGTCCTTCCTTAACAGTTAAATTATCTTAAAATTATCTAGATAAAACAATGTATAAATTTATCTTTTATCTAAATAAATTAAATTTAAATCATTTTTATCTTATCTAAGATAATATTAAATGTAATTTATTTTATTTTTATTTAGATAATTTTAAGTTATCTAAGCGCAACACTGTTCGTAACGTAGTCAACGTAAGGTTAAGGTTAGCCATAGGCGCTGTAATCAGTATTAACGAATCGCCCTGGTGTTCGGTATTACGAATACCTTCTCCTTACGAAAAAGAACTATTGCTGGCCGTGTGATTATTACATGCGGCTATGTGATTATTACTGATGGCTCTGTAATTATCAAGGCAAATATTATTGCTTCTACAATAATTAGCAATGGAATACAGACGGATATTACTCACCTATTGGGTATCACTAGAAAGACTACTGCATATATAATAACTACTGGGATTTGGTTAGGTGGTGTGCGGATGTTGACATGGATATAGAGTGAGACTGAGAATGAGTGTTGTAATATATTAGAAAGAATTAAGAAAGTAAAGAGATATGAACTAGAGAAATAGGAAGTTAGAGAAGACGGGTAATTGGAGGCAAAATTAGGAGAAAAGGATTTGTGATGATACCCTGATAGCCATCTGTCTGTGTTGTTGCTGTAATGTTGCCGAAAACAAAGGGCATTAGTTTTCAGCTTTAGAACAAGGTGTATGCCTCATTTGCCTTTGGTTTGACATCATATGAATTCAGCACGTTTTGCTGCGTATATGCTGCGTATTTGCTGTCACCGGTTAATCGCTATACATAAAGAGCAACATGAGAGCAAGTTGACAACAACATGTGCTGAGTCATAAATTTCAGTAAAAATTCAACAACATGTCAAAAACGGTTAAATATATGTTTTGTACTCTTTTTTTCGAATATATAAAAAATAAATAAGTTAATTCTTTTTTCTGCTGAATTGTCATCACCCTGCCAAAAATGTGCGATAAAACCGATTAAAAAAAAAGTAATCCGAATCGATCGAGATTTCTGCACCAAAAATACGGTATTAAGACTGTAACGCTGGTACTTTTCCGGTGTCGGTTACGGGATTTTAGGTTCAGGACGGGATGCTCGGATGTGCTCGCCGGATGTCCGGGTTCGTGTCGAAATGAGAACGCCGTATTTTGATAGTAAAAATGAAAGAGGTTAAATATATTTAGCGATACTTGGGTACAAATGAAATTATACAGTTCCGATATCGTTATCGGATGATACTGAGCTCCTTGTACAACATTACGGCCCTTAATTGCGCGGTCGTCGGCCCGCGGGAAATCAAGAGAACGATCACGTGATATTCGAATAGCGTCGCGGCACTTAACTGCGCGGTCGTCGGCCCGCGTGAATTTAAGAGAACAGTCGCAACGTATTTGCGCGGTACTTAATATCTAAACGGAAGGACTTGAACAATTCGGAAACGGACGGACGGTGACTAGGCGCTTTGCGCGCGGCAGTAGCAAACGGGGTTGCTCGGTTTTAAACATATATCTATATACATCGTTCGCGGCGGAACGTGCGATGTCGGAACGGATTCGCGGTTATCGCAGTGTAACGGCTCGGATGAGTCGTGTGATCTACGGACGGCTTCGGTCTACGCTTTAGGCGTACGGGATCCGTTTGTTAGAGTGGCCGCGCGGCGGTCCACTCTAATGCCGTGCTCGAGGCCTGATTGGCCCGTGCGGTTGACCGGTTACGGTCTCGGTACTCGACGCCCTCGCGCTGTGCGCGGGCTGTCGACGGGGGCGGCCGGTTCGGCCTCATCTCGCGGGGGTAGCCCGGGAGGTACGGTGGCGGACACTGGAACGGTGTCGGCGCGGACGGTCCCCGAGAATTCCCGGGGACATTCGGAACGGTCTGGTCGGAGTGGCCGGACGACGAGAATGCCCGTCGTCCGGCTGTACGGAAGCGGAATTGCCGTGCGGGGAGAATACCCGCCGTACGGCGCAACGGATTCGGATCGGATGTAGCCGGACGTACGGGAATGCCCGTCGTCCGGCCGGACGGTCTGGATTGGCCGCGTGACGAGGATGCCCGTCACACGGCTGATCGGATTGGATGGCCTGCGCGACGAGAATGCCCGTCGCGTGGCTGAGCGGATCGGATTGGCCGAGCATACCCGGCCTCGGGGACGACGGTTTTACCCGTCGCGGGAAGGCTGGAACGAGAATGCCCGTTCCCGAGGAGGTGCTCGAGAATCCCCGAGCTAGGAGGCGCCGAGTATGCCCAGCGCTGGAGAAGATCCGATGAGATCGGATGTTCGGACGGATCTGTTTCACGTTGCCCACTGCCGGCTTATATATCGTTCCGCGCGGCTGAACGGACCAATCAGCGCGCGCGGACGGGCCGGCTAGAGTGGGAACGCTTTCGGAACGCGGCGTGTAGCGCGTCGGTCGCGCGCGGTAGCATGCGGTGGTCTTACGTAAGCCGATTGCGCGCGCGTGGGTCTTACGTAAGATACACGTGCTCGGCTGCGGTGCGTTCGACGGTTGGTCGGTCCGGAGTGGCGGCACGGTGGAGGGGCGTATTGTTACAAGACCGATTGAAAATAAGATCGGAATCCAGATAGATTTATTAAAACAGAATACATTAATGTAAACGTAATAAATGTTTAGTTTACAAAAAAGTATTTCTTGTATTTTTTTTGTTAAAAAGAATTAAATTTAAATTAAACATTTAATTTATGTACAAGATTAAATAACAATACAAATTGTTATTTACATATAAAAATATAAAATTTTATGTGGACCAATGTTTCACACACACATTACGTTTGAAAAAAATGAGAGCGAGTATTCGTCTCGAGCTTACAACAAGCAAGTCCTAAAAGCGGGACTCGCATCCCGACGGGATGTGCGCTATCGGAACCCTCCCGTCCGCGGCGGTGGCACCTAGATATAACGCCTGTGGCCGCACTCAACTCACGAGAAAATCTCCCGCGGCGTGGCCGCCTAGCGGTGACGCCAGCACTCACTTGTTAAATCCATTTCAATCCGATCTGATAGCCAAGTAAATAATTAATTTACTCCTGTTTATTTATTACATTACACACGCTCGCGCAAACACACAATCACATACGCACACGCGCGCACACACACCCACACAAATCATTTTCGACATTTTATTTGGCTACAAGACAATAATCAATATATTAAATGTTTTTAACAAATACACGACAAAAGCACAGCATCATTATCTTTTTTTTATTATCGTCACGTTGCTCTTATGTTGTTGAAAATGATTGATAAAGCAAAATGTTTTCCACGAATAGAAGTCATTTTGTTGGCAACAGAATAAGCAACAATTGCTCTCTGTTTGCTTTAAATCTGCTGACAAAGAATGTCTCAAATCTGCTCTCATGTTGTTGAATATATAGGATGCGTTACGTTTTCAGCAAATACACAGCAACTAGTCGAAAATTTATGCTCAGTTGCCTGATTTTGCAAAACATGCATGGCTATCAGGGTATTGGAAGATATAGGAGGAAGGAATAGAAATAGGTTAGGGCGGACAATGAGGCGGGAGAATCCAAGAGGACCGTTAATAAGGTAGGAAGGTAACGGAATTGTTAGCTTTTAATTAAAATTAGTAGATTTGTATTCAATTCACCAAATTTATTGGAACAATTTTGACAGCGTTTTATAAAGCATGTTAACACAACAAAAGTCAATTACGTAGTGAGGATTATAAAAGTTTAACAACAGAAATACGCATGCAAAAGAAAAAATTCGTTACTTAGCAATTAAATCTCTTAGCAACCAAATACATTAAGCTTACATCTTTTAATTACTCTACGTTCTTAGTAATTCTTCCTACTTCACATGCAATCTATACTAATAACTACTTTCAATCTAGATTTCAAATATGCAAATATTCTACATTCCCCCACTTTGAAATCAAGATTGCAAGGATTACTTTTTATTTTTAATTAACTATACAATCCCATGCCTTCATTACAGAAATTAATTTTACTACGCGTTACAGCCTTCGTAAGTGCATCCGCTAACATAGATTCAGAAGGTACATATTTCAAATCTACTAATTTTAATTAAAAGCTAACATTGGTTATGGGCCCAGTAAGCGCCAGAAAATAAATTAGTGGATAACAGCGTGAAAAATAAGAAGTTTGTGTCAGTGCCAATCTGGATATTGGATATTCGTAAGAAGAGATTGAAAGAGATTAAGAGATCGAGATGGCAGAATCACACGATGTTTCCATCGTCAAGCTAAAGGGAAGAGAAAACTATTCGACGTGGAAGATAGCAATAGAGAATTTACTTCACTTAGATAGTCGGTGGAAAGCGGTTCTAGGAACGGAGACCAATGAAGATAAGATTATAAAAGCGAAAGCAAAGATAATTCTCAGTGTGGAAGAGTCAATTTATGTGCATATTTCGAAAGCATATACTGCGCAAGAAGCATGGAAAAATCTCCAAACAGCATTCGAGGATACTGAATTGACGAGAAAAGTGGGTTTCTTATGGAAAATAATTACAACGAAGTTAGAGACTTCTGGTTCAATGGACAAATATGTGTCGGAAATTATGTCAACGACTCAACAACTAACGTCAATCGGATTTCAAATTAATGAAGAATGGCTTGGGACTGTCTTATTGGCCGGATTACCAGAAAGATACCAGCCTATGATAATGGCATTGGAGAGCTCCGGTATTCAAATAAGTGGAGATTTAATAAAGACCAAACTTCTACAAGAAACAATTTGTCAGAAGTCAATAAATACAGACGGAGAATCAGCGTATTACACAAAACGTCATTTTCATAAAGCTAAACAGCGATTTAAACCAAAAAAATTTACATGTTGGTCCTCCGGTAAAACCAGACATGTAGCTAACAACTGTATGGAGAAGAAGAAGGAAGAAAAGAATGAAAAGAAGCCAGATGTTCGAGAGAAGAAGAAAGGAGAGATGAACTCCAATGTGGCGTTCCTGGCAACACTGGCAACAGCGACAGCTTTTCTTTCCGACCGAGGTTTAACAAGAAGAGGATCGTGGATCGTAGATTCAGCAGCATCAGTTCACATGTCACCCACGGAGGAGTTGTTCGAATCAATGACATCTCTAATGCCGAGGTAGTAGTAGCAGATGACGTTTGAGTGTCAAGGAAAAAGGTACGATAAATATAGCGGTAGATGTAAATGGGCGAACCAACATTATATCGGTAAGTGACATCCTTTTTGTTTTTAGAGTAAACCTACTATCTGTTAGAAAAATCACAGAAAAGAATTTTATTGTAAAATTTAATAAAGATATGTGCGAAATAGTAGATAGATATAATAATGTAGTTGCGATTGCAAAAGCTAAAAATATTTATGAACTAGTACAACCGAAAGAATTAGTAGAATTAAAAGAATTTGCATATAAAAGTAGATTAGTTAATTCGAATAAGTGGCATAAAAGATTAGGACACTTAAATAGATTTAGTATGAAAATATTAAGAGATAAACATGCGCGCGGACTAGAATTTGAAGAACCGAGCGAACAAGAGTGTGAAGTTTGTGTTAGAGGAAAGCAAACTCGACAATCTTTTGCGACTAATAATCCAAGAGAATTTAAAGCGTCGAAACTGTTGCAAATTGTACACACAGATATTTGTGGCTCAATGGAGACTAACTCAATAGGTGGGGCTAAATATTTCATTATTTTTATAGATGATTATTCAAGATATTTGAGTATTTATTTCTTAAATAATAAATCTGAAGCGTTAGATGCTTTTAAAATATATAAGAAATATGTAGAAAAGGAGACAGGCGAACAAATATTATGTCAGATAACGGACGGGAGTTCATAAATCAAGATTTCGTGTCTTTTCTACAAGAAGAAGGAATACAACATCAATTAACAATACCTTATGCTCCACAACAGAACGGTCTAGCGGAAAGGAGTAATAGGTCTGTTGTTGAAAAAGGACGTTGTATGCTGATAGACGCGAATCTTCCAAAGGAATTTTGGGCCAAAGCATCTTCAACGGCAGTCTATTTATTAAATAGATCACCATCAAGAATTTTAAATAATCGGACCCCTTATGAATTATGGACGGGACAAAAACCGAATTTAGCACATCTGAGAACTTTTGGATGCAAGGCCCATACCAAAAGAAATGCGACAAAAATGGGACGAGAAATCTAAACCTTGTTTATTTTTAGGATACCTACAGCATACGAAAGATTATCGTTTATGGGATAAAAAGAAAAGAAGAGTATTCAAAAGTAGAGATGTTATCTTTTATGAAGAAGACGATATAAATACAAACAAAAAGGCAGAAGAAAAAGGAACAGAGAAGAAAACAGAAATTTCTGAAAATGAAGTAATTGAAGAAAAAGAGAAAATACAAGAAGAAAAAGAAAAAAAAAGATTATGCTACCAGTATGTAATAACTTCGAGTTAGATGAAGATATAATTTCAGTGGGGGTACAGTTAATAGAAAATGTAGAAGAATAAAACAATAATATAGATAACATTGATAATGCTGATAATAATTCAGAAAATAATGATAAAACTGATGAAGTAAGTGACAATGAAGTTTCAACTTTAAATAATAATCAAATACTTAATGATACCATAAAAGAGAATTTAGAAAATGAAGTGTACAAATTCGGCGAAGTGGACGAATAAGAAAACCAAAAGGATGGTTGGATTATATCACTTTCAATATGACAATGGAAGAATCAGCAGAACCAGTGAATGTACAAGAAGCTTTGGAGGACAAAAATTAGAATAATGCAATAAAAGAAGAATATGATGCCTTATTGAAAAATAAAACTTGGATATTATGTACTCCGCTGAAAGATAAGAAAATTCTTAAAACAAAATGGGTTTTCAAAATAAAACAAGACTCTGAAGATAAGGTGGAAAGATATAGAGCAAAACTTGTTGTTAAAGGCTATGAACAAAAAGCAGGTATTGACTATAATGATGCATTTTGTCCAGTTGTTAGATTTACTACATTAAGATGTTTATTTACAGTGGCAGCAAAATATGGCTATAATATAGAACATTTGGACGTGATAACAGCCTTCTTAAATGGAGAATTAGGAGAAGAGATATACATGCAACAACCAGAAGGTTTTATTCAAAGGGGAGAAGAAGAGAAAGTTTGTAAGCTAAAGAAGGCATTATATGGTTTGAAGCAAGGAGCAAATACATGGAATAAAAAATTAGACAAGGAACTAAAAGAATTAAAGTTTGAACGTTCAGATATAGATCTAAGCCTCTATATAAGAAAAGATAACAATAATTTAACATATTTAGCTGTCTATGTTGATGACTTATTATTGTTTACTAATGATAATAAACTTAAAAAGCAAATTATTGAAAAATTAGAAGAAAAGTTCAAGATGAGAAACTTGGGAGCAGTCTCAAGAGTACTAGGAATTAATGTTCGTCATGATAAAGAAACAGAAAGAATTTATTTAGATCAAAAAGATTACATAGAAAAAATATTGTGACGCTTCAATATGGAAGATTGTAACACAGCGAGGACACCTCTTGATATCAATCAAGAACTCACAAAAGAAATATCACCCAAAAATTCTTCTGAGAAGAAAAATATGAAAAATATGAAAAATATTCCATATAGAGAAGCAATAGGAAGCTTAATTTACCTTTATCAAGCTACACGTCCAGATTTAGGGAGCACGATAACAACCTTAGGATCTTTTGTTGAAAATCCTGGTAAAGCACATTGGTCAGCAATAAAACGAGTTTTAAGATACTTAAAGGGTACATTGAATTTACAATTACAGTTTGACGGTTTAAGTTTAATGACATTACATGGTTTTTGTGATGCGAATTGGGCAGGAGACAAAGAAACAAGGCGTTCGATAAGTTATGTTTTTCTTTTGGAAAATAATACTATTTCATGGTGTTCAAAGAGGCAACAGTCGGTTTCTTTGTCTACTACCGAATCAGAATATATGGCAATTACTTTAGCTACTCAAGAGTTAATTTGGTTAAAAATGTTAATAAAAGAAATTAATTTTGAGAGCGTTAACCATAGACATTTATATATTTACTAGACTGTTGACTTCCTTATTTACCGAGCCTAAAAGATGGCAACAAAATCTATGTATTACATAACCTGACGTAAGCAGTAAAAAACAAAATAAAAATGTTTGTGTGTGTGTGTATGTGTGTGTATTTCTGTTTTGTTTTTCTAATACTTATAAATTCTTTATATCAATCATATGGATGGATATTTTATATGTATGCATACCGCTTGCTTAGTACGCATGCGCCATGAGTTTTATACATACTTTTTGTGGCCATGTATTTCAGGCAAGTCAACAGTCTAGTAAATATATAAATGTCTATGGCGTTAACGAACCAATTAAGCTTTATTCAGACAATCAAAGCGCAATAAAACTGCTACATTCAGACAATTTTCATGCTAGAACAAAGCTAACAGGAATGAAACGAGGAAAGTAAGGAAAATAAAAAGGGTGACGGTGTGCCAATAGAAAGAGTGTTAGGAGAAATGTTAAAAGAATAAGACGGTAAAAACAAGGGAAAAAACAGCTATAGAAAAGATAATAAGACAGATAATGCAAGGAATCTGATTTATGGAGAATAGTTTATGTAAAACGGAGGATATATTATAAATGAGAGAATGAATGAATGGAAGGAGATTGGAAGGAATGTATAGAGATACGGAGACGGTGAGAAGAGTGACAGTATAGAAAAGAAGTAGCGAAGGAAAATGTATATAAAAATGTAAAATAAGAAGAGAAACAGGTATAGATATAGGTATCGATATAGATTGTGAAAGTAAACGTAAAAGAAATAAAAAATGTAAAGGTATAAATGAATGTATAAATAATTGTTAATTAAGGATCTTGGGCGGCTTGGAATATGAAAAAGAAGACAGAGAAAACTCAGATTATCGGCCGTTGGAGATTAAAGTTATAAAGCATAAAGGATGGAGGAAGAGATATAGGAGACAAATAAGAAAAAAAAGGAAATAGAATAAATATATAAGACAAGGAGGCGACAGAGGTGTATAGGCAGAAAGGAAAGAAGAACCAGAATTTAAGTAAGAATTGGAAGAAAGGGAGGCTGTTAGATTGTTAAAGAATAAGGAACAAAATGAGACAGCAAAATATTTTTGTATAAAAGATACAAGAATAATATAAATATTATGAGTATATTATATGAAAAATAAAATATATATATATATATATATATATATATATATATATATATATATGTATATATGTATATATATATATATGTGTAAAATTGTATGCAATAAATAGCTATTATTGTGTGTGTGTGTGTGTGTGTGCGTGTGCGTGTGCGTGTGCGTGTGCGGTGTGTGTGTGTGTGTGTGTGTGTGTATAAACACATTTATTATTATTTGTGACGTGTATAAGTGACATTAAATAAGACATCCTATAGGAAAGCCTTTTTGAGATAATTTCAGTAGTTACCGATAAGGCAACAATATTTTAGTAATATAATTTTCAGTTAATTTTGAAACGAAAATTATTGGACACAATCACCAATATATTTACTACCATTTCAGTGGTGAAAAAACAGTAATAATATATTTTGATT